>NC_142685.1:68808106-69111136 GCF_056320005.1 Nelumbo lutea | reverse complement strand
AAAGTACTTTCGCAAAGTGTTTTCATAAAAAAGCACTTTTGTAAAGTGCTTTCATAAAAATACTTTTATAAAAGTTCTTTCATAAAATTACTTTCATAAGGGCAAAATAGTTACAAATGCCTATTTAAGTGCTTATTGGAGAAAAAGATTATCAAACATGTCAAATGCAAATAACTGCCTATTCCAATAAGCACGTATTTTAAACTTAAGCACTCCCAAACATGACCTTAAAATGAATTGGGATCTGCTCCTCCCAGAATGCCTCACATCAACCTCACAGCAGCATCCCACCATGTATTAGGAATATCTCCTATGAATAATAATAAACAAGAACTGGAGATATTATTGATGCATGATCCAATTATATTGTGAGATTGGTGTCAGAAGCAAATGCAGACTCATTTAAAATGGGTCTATCACATGAGATGGGGTCCCTGACACACTTATTAAATGTGTCATGTAAGGTGATTTGTAAGAATTCAGATTTCCTTCTCACAAGATTAGTCTTCACACCCACCTCACAACACTTGCAGCCTTCTATTTAGAACATCTTCCCATGAATGAAAATGAAAATCTTTCAAATTTACCGCTGCAAGTATTGTGAGGAAAAAATCCAAACTTGGTAAATTAAAAATAAAACAAAATTTCCAGCTTAGCATTTTTTATGAAGAATTTGTGTCAAATGCTTCAAAGGTTTTTCGGTTGGACCAGAGTGAACCGCTATGGTGAACCAGTTCGGCTGGATTTAAACATTATGAACAAATTAAAAATAAATAGCTTGGAGCTGTTGAACAGTAAACGGATAAAGGCAGTTTGCAGCTTTTTCTCATGTCTTGAGGCATCTAATAGTAATTTTCCCTTTAATAACAGTTGAAATGAATGAGGCGAATAACTTGTTGCTTTGTCCTTGTGGACAAGGAGGTTATAAATGAAGTCAAAATTATTGTTACCATGATCAACGTTCGGAGCGTTAAAGTAACATGGTAAAAAAAAAAAAGAAACTTTGTTTAAAATTTAACCTCAAGTAATTAAAGAAGGTTTGAAATGTAATAAAAGTAAAATAAAAGGGTAAAGTGCAAGTACATTGCCTCTACTCCATAATAGATTATAGAGAAAATCTATGATGCGGAAAACGGGAAAAGATATGGTATGGGAGAGTTTTGACCATTGAAAATCCATCCATAAATTTTGATAAATAAATTGGTCAGAAAATTTTCAGATATTATATATTTTCATATCATAATCGAATCCTAAATTTTATACAATATTCCATTAAACATTTTTTAAATCCAAAACTACTCTTTTATGCATGAGGAAGTGGAAACCATTGCCTTTCTAAAAGCTTTGAATCTGGCCCAATTTTCTCTCTTTCACTAAAATTATTCTTGAAGGTGATTTTCAATCATAGATCGCTATGTGTAAGTAGACATATTCAGGGGCTCGGCTTTGAGCTCGGCTTTACATTGTTTCAGCTTTGGACTTTGGATCAGGTCCATTCAAATTTAAACAAAAGCTAACCCTAAATCCATGAAGTGGACAGGAATTACTATCCTCTCTTTGACGAGGTCTGGTTGTCTTTCAAATGAGAGATGCTAACAAGGTTGCCCATAACTTTGTTAGATTAGCATTAGATAAATTTGTTCCTATTGTTTGGCTTATGGATCCATATCTCTCCTCTTATAAAGGATATCTCTTGTTTCAATACCTTTAAATATTGTTTTTTTTTTTTTTTTTGGTTGGTGAATGGATTTTGGCTTAGGCCTGAAAGGAAGAATGGCGGTTCAGCCCAGGGTTAGAATTTCTAGGCCTAAAGTATAGTTGGGGTGGTTGTCAGCTCCGAATTGATGTCAAGGTGGGCATTGATGTATACAGTGAGGGTTTTCTGATATTTTGAATGTTTATAGTTCTGTAGTGGAATTCAGAAATCTACATTGTGTATATCCATACTTTTTCATAAAAAAAACTACCCTTATAATATTTTATTAAACCATTTTTCTTTTTAATTTAATTCTAACATATTTTTCTCAATTCTCGTTCTTTTTTATTGAATAAAGTTCATCTTGAAAACGCCTTAAGAACGATGGGCTCATCAATGATGTGAAAATAATTTGTTCTTTAGGATGGATAATTAAGTATTTTTACTTTTACCGTCAACCCCATTAACCAAAGGATGGAACAAAGTAGTAGAAAGCTAGAAATTCGGGGTACTTTTTGTTACAAAATAACATCAGGGGGTTAAGCACTACCAAGACGTTAATGGGTGACCGAAGAAATTGGGATTTTGATATTTTGGTGGGTCTCATCCCCCCCCCCCCCTCTCTCTCTCTCTCTCTCTCTCTCTCCGCGCTTTCTCCGTCTATTTTTTATATTAATGATCTGATCTTTTATCTAATTCCAGCTACTTTTGTGTTTTTTAACGGATATAAATAACGGCATATTCGGCAATTCGTCTCTCCGAGCTGACGACTCTCATTGGTAGAGACACAGAGAGAGAGAAAAGCTCTGAAATTCTACTAAACTGGATTGAATCTCCACACGGATTTCCAATTGTTTTGAAGATCCGTTGCCTTTTTGCCGCAAAGAACTCGCCATTCCGGCGGGAAAATCTGTTTTTTCTTGTTTCAGGCGAAGTGGTTAACTGACGTAGATATTGAGCTTTCGTCTTCTCAGTTTTCCGGAGTTTTTAGGGTTCATCTGGAGTTCGGTTTTGACTAAAAATTTGGGGATTTTTGAAGGGAATCTGACAATCTGGTGTTTGAATCCCGGGAGGAATGGTGGTGAAGATGATGAAATGGCGGCCATGGCCGCCTCTGTTGTCGAAGAAATTCGAGGTGAAGCTGGTTTTGCGAAGGATGGAGGGGTTTCAGGCTGGGACGGACGAGGGGGAGAAGTCAGGGGAGACTCGGAGATTAATGGTGGAGATCAGATGGAAGGGTCCGAAGGTCGCTTTGAGTTCTTTGAGACGGACGCTGAAAAGGAACTTTACTAAGGAGGAGGAAGCGAAGAGCGATGGGGTTGTTGAGTGGAACGAGGAGTTTCAGAGTGTTTGCAGTCTTTCAACTTACAAGGACAATGTGTTTCATCCATGGGAGGTCGCATTTACGGTCTTCAATGTGAGTTTGGTTTCATTGCTTTTGGTTCTTTTGAGGCTCATCCTTCTCTTTTTACGATTTTTCGGTGATTGTTAGGGATTTCGGTTTGACGAAGACTTGGAGTGAAGGAACTCCTGTTCTATCAGTCTCTGTTTTTCCCCTTCTCTATTCCTTTTTTCTTTTAGTCCCTTTTCCATATTTTTGTGGGGTTTCAATGAACAAGATTAACGTTTGTTGTTCAATCTTATTTTGCCTTTGATCAAGTTGTTCTTTTTTCCAAATTTTCGATCTCTCCATCTTCTTTGGATTTCATTAGAGAATATTAGGTTTTAATGGTCATTTGCATCTTCTCCAGTGTTTTTCGGATCAAGTATACCTTCTATTGTGACAAACATACCAATTTTGACAATATTTTGTAGGGTTATTTCATATGAGAGTTATTTTTTTCTTTTTCTTATTTTTTTAGCTTCTTCCTCTCAAATTAATGAATTTATTGATTTTTCCATTGAATTTTTTGAAGGTTATTTTTCCATTGAAATGGAAGTTTATATTTATAAGATAAATTAATCTTCTGACCTTTTATTCTAGGATTTGTCTCTTTTCTTTTTTCTTAATCCTAGAAATTCGGTAGTTTTGTTTTACCCAATTGGAGTGGGACGTCGTTAGTGTTTTATATAGATTTTAATTGGAATTTCCGACTTTGTTTATGGCACCTATATTCCTGGTTGTGTTTTTAGTAACGGGAATTTCATATTGCATTAGTGACATTTATATCCAATTTCTGGATTTAGTTCTGTCCTTTTGGTCCTATTCTAGGCTTCTGTTCGATGTGTTGCAGTTTCTATGGTTTTGGTTGAGCATGCGGCTTTACTGTACTTTTTGGATATAAGAATCTTCCTTTTTTGCTAGGTATTTGAGGTCACCATTGTTGGGATTTGTGGTGAATATGTTTCATGATTGGCAGAAAATGGATTAATGAAATAAATTGTTTTTCTTTTCTGCGTTTGGTATTTGGGATGGTTGGAATATTGCTGATATCTTCTATTTGGTTGTCCCCTGGAATCTTACCAACTTGGCTACCTAGACCGGTGAAGCATATTACTGGAAAATTTTCTGATTCGGTGTACTTAAATGTCATGTAGTATTCATTGCTATCAAAGATTAAGCATTGTGTTATTTGTCGAAAAGGGGAGCTTGCAACTGCTTTAATCTCTTGGCAATAAAATATATTCATTTATCAATAAAAAAAGGGAAAGAAGTAAAAGAGAGAATGTTGCTAAACAAAAAAGAAAGAATAAAGAAAAGAAAATTCATTTTGCGTGACTTCATTTGGATTTAATTAGATTATCTTGGTTTTGGGGATTTTGAAAATTTCCCTCCTTATTTTTTATCATTAAATATGTACATCTTTGAACCCATAACATGCTTAAAGATAACTTTTGTAGAAGTTTTTTTTTTTTTATTTTTTTTTTATAATTGATAACTTTTGTAGAAGTTGATGTTTAATGTCGTCAAAAGTTTTATTTTCTTCTTGATGACTACACCATCTGATCCTTCTATTCATGGGGCTACAAACTTCCATCTAAGCACTAAGCATGTGTTGTTTTGAGATGGAAGGGGCTCAATTTAAAAGTTGTTTCTTTTTTTTTTTTTTTTGAGGTTTTTCATTTTGTTTACTTAACCTTCTTACTTTTATTGGTTCCCCAAGACTTTGAGTTGCTTTTTTCCTTTTTTTTTTTTTGAATTTTAACCATGAAAACTAGGAGCATTACTAGCAGTTGGTATGTTTTATGTTTTGGATGCTACGTTGATTTTGAAAGAAAAGATTTCTGTATGCAACTTTGAGCTTCCGGTACCGTGTTAACTTCTGCATGTTTGATTTCGATATGGTAAATATTTTCTTCTTTTTTTTCTTTTTAATGTAACTGCTTGGTTCTTTGTTCAGGTTTTGAAACCAGGACCAAAGAATAAGGTTCCAGTTGTTGGTACAGCATTATTAAGCATTGCAGAATTTGCTTCTACAGCTGAAGAGAAAGAGCTTGAAATAAATGTCCCTCTCATTCTGCTTAGTGGCAATGTTGATCCTCAGCCCTCTCTTTGTGTATGTGCTTTTGATTATATCTATTTCTTTCCAATTGCCAGTCATATCTCATTTTTCTGGACTTTCCATTTTTCTTTATATTTATAGATTTGTTTTTATCACAGTTATCTCTCAGGTTATTAGAATTGAGAACCACCCAAGAGCATGCAGAGACAGTACCAAGATCGATAGTTCCGGTTCCATTGTCACCTCGGTCTGGAGAATCTATCTCAGCAGAGAGGGATGATTTTTCCGCTCTCAAAGCAGGTCTAAGAAAAGTAAAAATATTCACAGAGTATGTATCGACTCAAAGATCTAAGAAGGCATTCCATGAGGAAGAGGGGAGTGAGGGCAGGTGCTCTGCAAGGAGTGACAATGCTGATTGTATATACCCAATTGACACAGACTCCCTTGATGATTTTGATGATGGAGAATTGGAGGATGGGAAAGGAGATTCTAGTTTTAGGAAGTCATTCAATTATGGTACCTTGGCATATGCAAACAGCACTGAGAGATCATTTTACTCTGACAAGAGGATCAGTGGGGATTATGAGGATTGGATTTACTACAGCAACCGCAAATCAGATGTGAGCTGCTTGCATGTCAAGGATTCAGTGGCATCAATCTCTGATCAAGCTAATTCAAAGCGAAGCATCCTGCCTTGGAGGAAGAGGAAGTTAAGTTTCAGATCTCCTAAATCTAAAGGGGAACCACTGTTAAAGAAAGCCTATGCAGAAGAGGGTGGAGATGACATTGATTATGATCGCCGGCAGCTTAGCTCCTCAGATGAATCCTTTTCTCTAGGGGTACGCTTCCACTCTTTCCTGGATTTACCTTTTCTTTATTAGTTCCTAACCTAAAAGGCCAAAAACTTTTGGTGGAAGTCTGAATGGCATTTTGATGGTTTTCTCACTTGATTTCCATAGGCTCCAATTATTTTTGTCAAAGTAGCTTTGTTGAATTTGGAATCATTGTATCAGCCCCAAGTGGTAGATTGAAACAACTGATTAATGACCCCAAAGAAATACTCATCAAGTAGGGACATCAGAATTAATGATGATTTCAGCTTTCTTTCAAGTTGAAATAACTCATTAAAAATTACTGAACATTCAAAATGATCAAAAGAATTTACCTAACACTCAAAACATTCTGGCTTTGCAAAACAAAAAAGCACAAAACACTTACTGAAAATTCATTACAAATTTTTTATTCCCCAAACTTGTTTTATGACCTAAGATTATGCTAAGTTTGAATCCTAAGAGTGTCAATCTTTTGACAGTGGCACAAGGCTGATGAAGATTCAAGTGCAAATCGATCATCAATGTCCGAATTTGGAGATGACAATTTTGCCGTAGGCAACTGGGAGCAAAAGGAGATTATAAGCCGTGATGGACACATGAAGCTCCAAACTCAAGTCTTTTTTGCTTCCATCGATCAACGTAGTGAGCGGGCTGCTGGGGAAAGTGCATGCACTGCCCTGGTTGCTGTAATTGCTGATTGGTTCCAGACCAACCGTGATGCAATGCCCATCAAGTCCGAGTTTGACAGTTTGATCAGGGAAGGCTCCCTAGAGTGGAGAAACCTCTGTGAGAATCAGATGTACAGGGAGCGTTTCCCAAACAAGCACTTTGACCTTGAGACAATCCTCCAGGCCAAGATCCGCCCCCTTTCTGTTGTCCCTAGGAAGTCATTCATTGGGTTCTTTCATCCAGATGCGATAGATGAGGAGGGTTTTGACTTTTTACATGGTGCCATGTCCTTCGATAACATCTGGGATGAGATCAGTCATGCAGGGATGGAGTGCCCCAATAATGGTGACCTCCAGATCTACATTATCAGCTGGAATGACCATTTTTTTGTCCTCAAGGTTGAACCAGAAGCATACTATATCATTGACACGTTAGGGGAAAGGCTGTTTGAAGGCTGTAACCAGGCTTACATCCTTCAATTTGACAAGCATACAACAATCCGAAAAATGCCTAGTGAAGCACAGACGTCAGAGGAAAAAGCTGCTGGTGATCAGCAGAGAGTGCCTGCTGCAGGGGAATCCAGAACACAGCAGAACAATCATAAGGAAGCTCCAGCAGCAGGGCCTCCAGTACCAACTAAGCCAGATGAATCTGAAAAGGCTGAGGCTGAAGAGGAAGTTATGTGTAGAGGGAAGGAGTCATGCAAAGAGTACATCAAAAACTTCTTGGCCGCGATTCCCATAAGGGAATTGCAGGCAGATATCAAGAAGGGGTTGATGGCAGCTACTCCTCTTCATCATCGGCTTCAAATTGAATTCCACTACACAGAGTTACAACAGCCAGTGCCCGAACCTCCGGCAGAAGCAACATCAGTGGCACAGATGGTGGTGGCAGTGACAGAGGTAGCCTGCTGAGACAGTTGTGCAAATTGTGGGTTGTGATTATCCTAAAATTTTCCATTCTTCTTTTGGTGATACCCGATGTTGAATGGGTCAAGAAAAGATGATCCCATTTTAAGTTTTGAGTGCTCTTTTTCATCTGCAGAGTGCTGTTCTTCTCTACATTGAGCAGGGAAGCAAATAAGGACATCTCTGTTAGATGTGTTTTGTGTGTGCATAAGAGACTGTTACTATATTTTTCATGTCTCTTGTGGTTTAAAAAATGGGTTGATGGACTGGCGGATCATGTACATGGACAGTCTAGTTGTGTCTATAACTTCCTTTTGAGTCTCCAAAACTACAGTTGTAACTTCTAATATCTGTAGAACTCTTTCAAGAATTTCATGAGATATTTAGTTCTTCCAACAAATCCACAAAAAGAACATCCACTGGTAGGGGGTATCAAGAGATGGGTTTTGGACCGGGTCCATATATCCAACCGGGCTGTATCCTGTATGATATAATAATATGCGTTGGAAATTGGGTATGTAGAAATGGGAAAAATCAATGTAAACGGGCTAGTGTGGGTCGGGTACCCATTTCCACTCCTGCATACGTCACAACTCGATCCAGATTGGTTTGGAACCCAAGTGCGATGTTTTTATGGATCCTTTCCTGTCAGTACTTCAAAAGAAGAGAAACCAACAAAAATAGCCGTGGTTTCTTGTTCTTGTTGCAGAGATGAGACACGTGGCAAGTGAGGGGTAAAAGGAACCCTAAACCCTAGAAGCCGAATTTAGTATAGGAGAGAGCGGCAGCAGCTACTACCAAATGTGCACGTGAGCGATGAGCCAGTGCTATGCTGGGTCTGATCACTTTGGCAAGAAACAAGGAAACAAGGCGACCTCTCTGCTACACTATCACTCTGCAAATTCTAGGGTTGTGGCATGTGAGGGGAACTTTGTGCTTTCCTTTTCTTGGTCTATTTGGCTTAGAGCACAGCCAAGGGAGAAAGAAGCTATTGTGGAGTACTATAGATTCCTCTCTTTGTGGTTGTAAAGATGTCAGTTTGGGAAGTTGAGGAAAAGATTCTTTGATTTGTTTTGATACTCACCTTTCTGGGAAAGCTGAAAGCTCTGCCAAGTTCATCCTTTCCTTCACCCTGTTATCATATGTAAAACAATTGTTCTGATCCTCTTCCATCTCAGTAACAGACAAATAAGAAGCTCTAAGTTGGAATCTGGGCTTGAGCTGGAATCCTCAATGCACAGTCCTCTTTTTACAGGTGGCAGCCAAGGTTTTTAGTTTCAGAGATTTCAGCTGTTATGGGATTCCTGGGGATCATTTGGTAACAGATGAAGTGGCTGAAAATTGAACTGAATGACTTGCAGCTTTGTCATTTAGTAAAATAAATTATCACTGAGGTTTTAAAGTCCTTAATATTTTTTATTTAATTATTTTATAAAAAAAAAAAAACAATAAATCATTCAGTTCAACAACTTCAGCCGTTTTCAATTGACCCCAATTTTAGGTAAAATACTTTCAATAAATATTAATTGCTTTATTACTGGAAAAATTATACAACCAATCAGCCAGTATAAAAAAAGTGAAAACAAATCAGATGGGTTATTATCATAATTCATGGGAGATTGTAATTGGTCAAAGCCTTATTAATATCATAAATTTTCCAAAGTTTTTTACATAAATAATTTTAGAAGAAAGAAGTGATTATTGAAATTTTAACTCAAACAAATCCACCCATTATTTATCATATTTCCATGGCTGTAAATTTAAAACCATGATGACAGAACAAAATGGGTTCACATGGTTTTCCAATGATGATGCCCTTTTCATGTCATGTGGCAACCACCCATGATCACCAAGGATGTGACAAAAGGAATAAAATTTTTCACTTATTTTATTAAAAAAATCAATGAAATTGATGGGTTAGTTCAATTGGAAAGAATGTGAGGTGGGCATCCCTAATCTTGGCCATCCCCATTCAAACGAACGGTCTGGATCCTCCATGTCATTCATATTCCCTTCTATCGTACGGTACTAGTTGCATCAAAACACAACCATACACTCAAACAGAAACAGTAGCTGTCTCGGAAATGACTTGGAATCCAAGTGAGCTATGACAGGCAGAGGGGCACTAGTCCCTATTTAAAAAGCAAAAAACCATTTACTGATCAAAGAATCTATGGGCCTCTAGAATGGTTGTAGTACAGATTACAGAACAAAGTCTAAGTCAAGCTCACGAGAAAGGGTACTGTGGCACTGCAAGTTTGCAACGAGAATGGGGCATCAACCATCACGAAAGGGAAGCTTCCTTTCTCTATCAGCTCAGCTCTCAATATCTTCACATGCTTTCATGCTCACGGGAGAAGATACTGGCATTGCAACGGTAATGGTGATGGACTCCCACCATCACCAAAGAAGCTTCCTTCCTTCTCCTAGCGGTTCAGCTCACATGCTTCTTATTCTTAATCCAGACCATTTGGGCAAATGGATTTTTGGGTAGCCTTAATAAAGATCAACTCATCTGATGAAATCAACAATTTGAGCAAATGGTAGGATGATTGGAGAGTTAGTTCAGTTAACACCCTCAAGTAGGAATCCTCCATAGTCCACATCAGTCCAGCAAATGTGGGGTTCACGGAAAATTTATTTTCCCTACTGATAGCTATTTATCTTGGAAAAGTTACCAACAATTTGATGGGACAAATGAACTCATTTGATAATGCCTTTTATGGCTAAAATGGTCATTTTATTATTTACTAGGGAACTAAAAGAACATGGGTAACTTATCAGGTAAGTATTTCCTAGGAAACACTTAACCAGGTAACATTTATCTAAATAAATAACTTCCCGAAAAGCAGACAGGCCTAAATACATAGAAGTGATGTTACATTGCAGAGAATCAAGGTTCAAAATTTTGTCACGTATCAGTCAATACGTACAGTATCTTGGGGTTTTCAGCACGAGGAACGTATCACATCAATGCCATATCGGTACTATATCGACGAGTTTCGGTTGTGTCGGCCAATATGCTATCGATACATGATGACTTTATTGTTATGGAAACGCAAATAGAAGTGGTTTTGAAATAGAGCTTCTAAACTCATCTCCAAAACCCTATTTCTTCCCCAAACCCTCCAGAAAGCTTCTTAACCTTCCTAGAGACTCAGATCTTGCAAAAAATCCGCTAAAACATCTATAAATTTGCAAGATTCAACAAGTGTTTTTGCATTTTTTTTTTACATTTTTAGCCAATGTTTTTGGGGTTTTTTTAGTTTAGATCCTTAAAAGCATCTTTATGTATTGGTATGCTATTCTTGTGCAAAAAATCTTACTTATTTTACTGCTATATGTAGATTTTTGTGAATATTTTAAGAAATTCTAGAATAGTAAAAAATCTGAAAAATGAAAATTTTAGGTTTTTCTTGTGATCTACCTCTTAAAATTGATTACATTGTAGATCTATAGATAATCTACCATGTCCATAGATCAATTGAAATTTCTTCTAAATATTTGACTTTTTTAATTTTTGGAATTATATATATACATATGTATGTATATGCATATAAAATTTCTTCAATTTTATGTGATCTAACCCTATAGCTTGTGTATGTTGTAGAACTAAGACAAATCTAGAATGGCCCATAATTCCATACACCAATATATTCAAATATTATATGAAACTTTTAGTTTATTTTTCCTTTTTAGCTTATAAATATTTATTTATTTCTCTAATTTTTTGCTATGATTTAAATTGTAATAAAAAGTATTTACAATAAACATATGGATGATCTATTATGTCCATAAACCCATTCAATTTTTTTTTGTTACATATTTACTTTTTAATTTTTAGAATAAAACATGCAAAATAATTATTTAATCTATTATGTCCATAAATCCATTCAATTTTTCTTTTACACATTTACTTTTCTTAATTTTAATTTAATTTTTAGAATAAAACATGCAATATAATTATTTGAATAAAAATAAATAATTATTTACCTTTTAAAGAATTAGAATGAAACATATAAAATAATTATTTGACCTATTATGTCCATAAATGCATTCAACTTTTTTGTTACATATTTACTTTTCTTAATTTTAATTTAATTTTTAGAATAAAACATGCAAAATAATTATTTGAATAAAAAATAAATAATTTAGTTTTTATAAAATTAGAATGAAACTTGGAAGATTGGAACTAAATTAAGTACTTTATTAGATGGTATGCCTTTGTCCCCTATATTGATTATAATATTTTTTTCATAAAACCCACTAAAGTGTGTTATTTTTATGCATAAATAGCTCATTTATGTCTTATATTTAGTGATACTAATGTTTATTTATGATTTATTTGGGTATTTATAACATTTTCATACTTATCTTAATTTTTCATCTGTATCCAAAACGTATCTCGATACATCTCTTAAATTTGCCTTTCCAATGTGCATAGTGTTTCGGATAGTTTAAACTTGAAGACAATACTATTTACTTCCTCTCATCCCCATGAATGAGGAGAATTGCATAGTCACTTCTGGTAAGGCTGTCATTTGGGGTACACTCTTCATTTCTTTAAAGGGACCGTTCTTCCAATTGTCTGACATAAGATCAGATCTTCCTTTGTTTTGTTATTAATATCTCAATTTTCTAGGAAATGGATTCAGGTAACAATCATCAATTTGCGATGCCTGCCTTCACTGCACGGTTTCAAAAAAAAAAAAAGAAAATATTCCGAATAGGAGAGGAAGCCCAAACCATGAACCAATGATACAAGGGAGTAATCAGATTTATATCTCTCTCCCCTTTTGAGAAACCCCATTTTTCAATTTCCTCAATGTAGTTGTATTTTGTAAATGGACTGGACCTGCTATATGGGCTTTAAGGCCCAACCTGCATTTCAAGGCACCTTGGGCTGTAGTTTTTTGCATTTGCAAATACTGTCGCTAATGCTATGTTTAGAATGATAGAAAATAAGAGAAACACAAAATTGAGGGAAGAAGTTATTCATCTCCATAAAACCAAATACAGCAATTTCATACACCCTGCATTTTCAGAAAAGTTCCAACTTCCAATAGCCTACCCTATTTCTGAAAAATCTTCTTGACCTCCCCCACTCATCCTGACTTTTGAGTCCGTGATCTCATGAACAGAATGTGAAATGGAATTAATGTCCTGATGTCCAAACTGGCTAGAAAAATGAGATAATAAAAAATATATTTTACCAAAGAAAATTATAAAATAAAATAAAAATACCAAATTGAATTGGTCTTTCACTGTTGGAGTGAGAAGCCACGAGTGATCCCATAACACTGATGAAAAACTACATCAGCATTCACGATTGAAGCTAAGAAAATCTCCATTGCCTGTATCCCAAAGGTGGTTTTGGATTTTTGAAATATTTTAAAAATAATACGATTAAGTGTTGGCTTCATTGATGGACTCATGGACTCCTGACAAAAGGGATGTGAGTGATAATAAAGTGTTCCAACATTTGGGATAAGAAAAATTTTCCAGAAATAAAGGAGGGCAGTTAGCTTTTGTGAAAGGAGAGGAAAGTTTTGGGGTAACTTATCCTATAAATAAATTCAGTCAGGCACTCAGGCCAATCAGTTTTACAGTGTGCAGTAGTCAATGCAACACTTAGGCACCCACCTAGTCACCCACCTAGGTGACAAGGCGCCCATAGAGGATCACCTCACTTAATCCCCAAAGTACTTTTAAAATGGTCCTGTTGTATATTTTTATCTTCTTAACCTTTTGAAATTATAATAATAAAACAGACATTATTAAACTAATCAGTTTGTGAGTTAAATTACTAGCTTCTTTCTATTGTTTATTTATTTGTTAGGGTTCAATCTACATGTATGCTGTCTTGAACCCTCAAAGACTTCAAAATCTGAACTGGTAATCAAGGAAGAATTCAAAATTTTGTCAAATCAATACATTGATTCTTATTTTCTTCTTTTCTTCTTTCATCCTTTCTTTTCTTCTTTTCCCAGGACAAAATTAGGTGTTCAGCCTCTCTATTTTCTGAAGTTTCTTTTCTACTAGTTAATGATAGTTGACGTTTGCTATGGAACCTAGAGAATTACCCTAGAGTTCATGGTTTTTATTCAAAACAATCCATCACCTAGGTGACTAGGCAACAAATCACCCCCACCCCAGATACCTAATCTCGCCTTGGCACCTTGAAAACTATGCCACAGTCCAATGCTTGTGTATGAGTCTCACGGTTTGCAAGTTGAGGTTTAAAAATTGGTGTAAAACCAAAAGAAGAGCATTAAGAGAAAGAAGTTGGAAGAAAAAATAGTATACGATATATGTAATACCACTTGAACTGAAAATAAAAATGATGATGATGAATCATTTTCCCATTTTTCCCAGGGAAACAACACTCAGGTGTAACCAGGCATGTTAAGTACTTGCTTGCAGGAAATTTCCACTAACATAATGATAGGCACATCCTGAAGAAGATATGGAGCAAACAATAACCAAATACCTCAATGATTTTCAGATGAACAGATCTGAGAGACAAGCTCGACCACTCCCCACATGGGTGCATCATTCTGGAAGAAACAGTATTGCAAGTCAGCATTATCAGAATAAATAGCTGTAGATAAATCAAGATATTTTATTGAGCTATTAGCACACTTAAATCTACCATACCACAACCAAGAGATTGCACATGAAACAAAACTCAGAAAGCACCTCATCCTCACAAAATAGACGGTTGCAGTAGTACTAAAGAATCCAGATTGTCAGCTCTTTATATTTGGTGTACAGCAATGGTCTAAAGTTGACCATACTGTCAAATGACCAGACCTTCTGGTAAAAAAGGCCTTTCTCATTCAAAAGCCTACTTATAAAATCTACTGGAGTGATGAGCATCTAAAAAATGTAGAAAAGTGTTATCTCCTTGCTTTTTTAGTAGTAGGGTCCCAGATAGTTGTTTTGGGTAGTTTTCATGGTTAATTTGGTCTTGGGGCGTTTTCATTATTTCATAATTTGGGTTCTAGTCAAGCATAATCAGGTGTTGGTCCTTTGGACATTTTTGTAACTAAAGTTGCTGGGTGTTTGAAGTTACTTTTATTCTTCAGCAGTTACTTGTGAAGAGGGGTCATTGTAGGGGCTTATGTGTAAATATTTTGTGTGGATTCTCCAGTAAGCCATTGGATTTCATAAAGGAGAAAAGAGTTGTTTCTAGATGGGGATTTCTTTTTGATTGAGTTGCTGCTCAACCCCAACTTGGGTTTTCAAGTATTGGAAGCTTGGGCTTGTAGGAGACAACCCCTTGGGTACCATCCAATCCCTCTATCACTGCATATCCACATGAGAGGACAGCTTGATACCATAGTTACTATAGCAAATAAGTCCTAAAGGAGTTCATCAGGTTCTTTTCAGAGATCTGTGGCATCTAGTCTATTTTTAGCTCTGCTACTTCTTGACTTCTGTTAATAGTTTTTGATGGGGTCATAACTCACCCTGGCTGAACCACCACATGGATGACATGTGGCTGACATGTGGCTGAACAGTGGACTGTGACAAACCCTAAGCTCGGTTGACGTAGAGAACAACAACGTGGCATGCCCTCACTTGCTGCAAGGGCTGGAGTGCACCCTTGGACGAGGGCAAGCTTGGGACACTTGTGTCCCTCAAGCAAGGAGCACAACAGAACTCCAAAACAGGTATTTAAGGGCACACCGCCCAGGGTACTTCTCTTCTTTCACATTCTCCCACTCTAGCTCTCCTACTTCTGTCACTGAGAGCCTTTGTTCTTGCCCTGGATCAAGTATGATTTGTATTCTGGTAACTGCATCAAATTTTGGGAACAAATTTGGGTTGGGGACTCCCCTTTGAAAGACCAATTTCCCTTTTTGTTTGTGATAAAACTCAGATCTGAACCCAAATTAGTTTGTTAATAATAGAGAAGAAAGATAGAAGAGAAAAGAGGGAAGAGGGAAGAAGAGAAGAGAAGAAAAGAGAAGAAAGAGAAAAAGACAAGTTCGAACTAGAGAGAAAAAATCACTCTCTAGTCGGCCAGATTTATATTTATAGTTTTCTATAATAAACAGAATGACTGTTATGCCCCTACTTAAATATGGGACACATAACTCAACTTAAACATTACACCTCACACAACATAAATGAAAAGACCAAACTGCCCCTATACAGTCAACACTAACACTCCCCCTCAAGCTGGTGAGTATATGTCATATAGTCCTACCTTGTTACATATGTAGTCCACTCTTCCCCGACTCAACCCTTTGGTGAACAAGTCTGCCCTTTGACTTCCAGTGTGAACATAAGCAGTACTTATCACTCCACTAAGTACCTTCTCTCTCACAAAGTGACTATCAACTTCTATATGGTTTGTCCTCTCATGAAAAACTAGATTAGAAGAGATGTAGACTGCAGCTTGGTTGTCACAATAAAGCTTCATAGGGGTGTCAATTGAGTACCCCATCTCCTGTAGAAGGTACTATAAAGTATAAACAGTTCAGGCTAACCCAGAATTTCTTGGTTTGTCTTTTGCCCTAGATCTCTGCAAAGATCTCATCAATCCCTAGGAGTTTCACAAAAAGGCTGAAAAGGAGTTTTCATTTTCCCTTTTGGAGGTCTTCATGCCTCCAGTTGGTTGTGTGGTGCTCATTTCATGTGGTTTGTAGAAACCCTCTAATCGATGGATCGAAGAGAGTTGTTTCAGGTGATGTGGTGATCAGATTAGTACAGTGCTGATTTATGAAGTTCAAACTGAAGGGATGAGATATCCATCGTATGGATGCCCGAATCTTGCGGAATAGAATGGGCGAATTTCAAAAATTTTTCCCATTCCCCCTAGGAATCGTATTCCCTATTTTAGAAAAATCATATTTTTCAATGATCAATCTTGAACCAAGAACCGAATCAGATCTGAACGAAAACAGTAGGAGAGGGGTATACCTGATACGGAGAAATAATATCTCCCAATGGAGGTGTTCACGCCCAAGGAAGGAACCAAAAACTGCTCCCACTGAAGATGGCGTAGTGTAGGATGGAGCAGAATCAGCAGCGTTTCTTCAAAAGAACCAGATCCTTCGCAAGAGTCAGCTGGATGGTACGTGAGCACTACTTCCAATCAGTCCTTCCACAAAGAACTGATATCAAGATCTGATCTTGATCACTCCCACTGAGAACAGGAGATCGAACTGGCAGATATGGCGGCTGCATGAAGGAGGCGGCAAGAAAGATTTAGCGCAATAATGCTGAATTCTCTCTTCTGTGATTTCAGCTCTGAAGACAGGATGTGAAGTGTGTCAAAAGGCTGCCGCCCCCTCCTCCTTTTATAACCTTAAAGAGATTAGCTCCTAATCCCATTAGGAGTTGCTGATCCAAATCATATTTGGATCATAATTCCCTTTAAGTGATAAGGGTAAACCCTTATCTTATCTGCAGATTAGATCAATCTTCTCCTAATCTCATTAGGAGGTTTCCAAATATGAATCACATTTAGATCTGGACTCTCTGAGTGGATAAGGTCAAGACCCAATCCTATCTGCTAATCTAATCTCAGAATACGCCCCTTATTTAACTGATCAAATCAGCCCAGTTCGAAGTGGGCTTTAGGCCCAATAAGGTTATGTCCTCACTTAGCCTTCCAAACTGCTGCCCAGTTGGGCTTCCTTGTATGGCGTGGGACCCAAACATTAATCTACACATCATCCATATGGGTTTAGCCCAGCCTTTGTTACAAGGCCTGGCCGAATACACTGTTATGGAAAGTGCACCCCTTGAAACCCATCACATGGGCTCTATGGGCCCAACACTTACCCTAAGTGGTCCCGGCCAACACCCAGGGACTGTGGGCAGATGCAAGATTAGCCCACAGTTATTTTCCTTTTTCACTCAGACACAGCACTCTAGTGACAGGTTATTGCTGAAGGCACCTACTGTCATAGTTTTCAGCAATAACAGTCACTAGTATTGCTGAAGGCACCACAATACTACTTGAATACACACCACAAACATAGAAACTCACCAACACTCAGTTCAAACTGAAACACCCATACAGCCCACCTATTTGATCAACAAAAAAGTCAACCTGTACTTGACTGTCTACTGCACCACCTGAAACAGCCCTCTTTGAACCATCAATTAGAGGGCTTCCTACAAACCACCACAAACAACCACTAAACCACTAACCGGAGGCATGAAAGCCTCCAAAAGGGAAGGGTGATTACTCCTTTTCAGCAGATCTGAATTTGCCACAGGTGCTCTGACACCATGATAAAACTCAGATCTGAACCTGAATTAGTTTGTTAATAATAGAGAAAAAGATAGAAGAGAAAAGAGGGAAGAAGAGAAGAGAAGAAAAGAGAAGATGGAGAAAAGGCCAGTTTGAACTAGGGAGAAAAAATCACTCTCTAGTCGGCCAGATTTATATTTATAGTTTTCTATAATAAACAGAATGACTGTTATGCCCCTATTTAAGTATGGGACACATCACTCAACTTAAACATTACACCTCACACCAAACATAAATGAAAAGACCAAACTGTCCATATACAGTCAACACTAACAGTTTGCTCTCTCTCGCTCTCTATAATTACAAAAATGAGTTGATCTCTACATTTTTGGTACCTTCCAATTCTAGAACTGGGTATGAGTGGGATTTGGGTCTAAGAAGAGCCTCCAAGAATACAGTGTTAAATAGTATATCACTGTTACTTGATGGGATTTTCTTGGATCCTACTAAATTTAATGGCCGGGTCTAGACCCCTTCACCCTTTGGTGTATTCTCCTGTGCCTCCTCCTTCAAAACCTTAACTTTACCTAATGTTAGTGGTGGGCAACCTTTCCCTATAAAAGATGTCTACAGCAAGCCCATCCACCCTAAAGTTGGGAGTTTTTGTTGGGAAGTCTTCCTGGAAAGAATCAATCATGTAATTTGCTTCAAAAAAAGAGACCTTAAAGTTGTTTACCCCCTAACTGGTGTGTTCTTTATAAAACTAATGGTGAGAATTGCTATCACTTATTAATCTCCTGCTCTTTCATTAAAGATATTTGGAAATGGTTTCTCTTTGTTTGGATGTAATTGGTTCCCCCTCCCGGCCGAATGTGCAAAGCTTTTTTACCTCTATAACTTTCAATTGGCTAAAGAAGAGGGGAAGGATCATGTGTAGATGTGTGAGGGCTGCTATAGTTTGGACCATATGGGAAGAAAGGAACTCAAGATTATTTTTAAGATAATGACAGAGGCTGAGAAGTGGTCATAAAAGTGATTTTCAAAAAAGCGGTACACTAGATCAAGTCCATGGAACTTTTTAAAGATTTTCCAGTGGAAGTTTTCTTAAGAAGATGGAAGGAAGTTGCTTCTTCAGTCTCGGTCAAGGATTCCTTAATTCCCATTTGCCCCCCCCCTCCCACTAGTGGGCTTGTTATGCTGAATTTTGACGGGATCAGTGCTGGAAATCCAGGGCCATCAGGAATTGGGGGTGTTTTTAAGGATGAAGGAAATATAATTGCTCTCTTTTCAGTTCCAATCGAGGAGGGAGATTCCCTACAGGCTGAGATATT
This sequence comes from Nelumbo lutea, assembly GCF_056320005.1. NCBI lineage: Eukaryota > Viridiplantae > Streptophyta > Magnoliopsida > Proteales > Nelumbonaceae > Nelumbo > Nelumbo lutea. The sequence continues at coordinate 69,092,043 of NC_142685.1, read as the reverse complement.
GGCAGCTTTGTAAGGGGTAAAAAGGGCAAAGGATATGAACATTAGAAAGCTGTCTAATAGAGGGAGATTCTAAGTTAGCGGTGCACTGGCTAAAGGAAGAGAGGAGTGGTTTTTGGAATTATAGATATGAAAGGAAAAAGTTCAAGTTAACACAAGACATTGAAGTAAAGGTGCTTTTGGTCAAAAGAAGTTCTAATTTCTTTGCTGCTGATCTAGCAAGGAAAGGGGTAAACAGGGCCTCTATGATTTGGGCTCAATTGTAACATCTTTTTACCTTATTTTGATAGTGATTGAACTTCTGTAGGAGAGTTAAGAGAGCTTATCTCTCACTGTTCTTGTACTTGGCTTTGTTTTTTAATAAAGTGTATTCCTTATTGATAAACAAAAAAAAAATATATCTTTTGTTATTGGATGAGACAGGTGTGCTAAAATGCAAACCATTATCTGCTTCTACAGATCCAAATATCAAGATAGCTTCAAATCAAGGGGAGTTGTACACTGATCCACAACAGTGCAAAAGACAGTTGAAAAGCTAAACTACTTAACAATCACATGTCCTGATGTATCTTTGTAGTTAATGTCATTAGGACTCACCTAGAGTACCACATCTAGATGCAATAGTCAGGATACTACGATACCTGAAAGGATCCCTGGGCTTGGGAGTGATGCATAAGGACCATTGACACCTCTCAATCAGAGTTTTACAAATGTTGACTATGCCAGTTTACCTATGGATCCTCAGTTAACTACTAGGTATTTTCTTCTGGAAATTTGGTTTCATGGAAAAATAAGAAGCAAAGTGTGATTGCCAAATTAAGTGTTGAAGTTGAATATTGCACTGAGTCACACTAGAAAAGGGTTTAGGTTGCTTAAGTGCCTGCTGATAAAGATGGGAATCAAAGCAACACTCCCAATGTATCTTCACTGTGATAACCAGGTTGTATAGCAGCAAATTCAGTGTTCATGAGAGGACAAAACATATTAAGGTGGATTATCATTTTATTCATGAGAAGGTTAAGAGTGGTGATGTGGAAACTCCATTTGTTAGATTTTAAGACCAACTTGCAGATTTATCTATTAAAGCATTGCATCAACCTCAGACTGACTTCATCAACAAACTGGGTTTAGATAGCACAAACACTCCAGCTTGAGGGGAAGTGTTGATAATATTAGTGTTTATGTTTGGTATATTACGTCCATTTTTTTTGTCTAAGGATATATCTGTCCTATATATTTGCAACTTAAATGGGGTAGTTCAGTAATTCTGGTTTATGTTAAGCATATATATAGCAGTCTAACAAACTGGGAAATTTGATTTTTCTCCTTAATCAGCAGGTCTTCTCTCATAAAACACCTGTTCTCCTTTTCCCCCTTTGGTCCTCTACGTCTCAACACCAAGTACAGAACTTGTAAACAGTCATCTCACAGTTTTATTTTCCATGAGATATCGTGTGTGGAACCAAAAAGAAAATTTGATTGTTCCTATGGTTACTTCACCATCTATGTGTCATCTATATGGTAGTACCCTACCAAGATTTCCATCTTGAAAAGGTTATCCCTAGTTTTCTCTGAAAAGAAAATAAAGATACTGATCTGCAATTTGACAGTCAACTCACCAGATATACAACATCAAATGCTTCTTGATAGTTTCCAATAGACTTCTCAATGTTGTCATTCCTGCATCAGAAATCATCTTAAACACTTACTCTTTTTTAGTAAATGGTATGAAAGTTACGCAAAAAGCACAGGAAAAAACAAATTTATTAAGGGAACAGCTATCTTAAATATACTGATAAAAAAACAGCTATCTTAAATATCCATCATATGTTTACCAAAAATAATATCCAGCATATGATGGGAAAAAAGCAGGGGAAAAAGCAGAGAGAAGATTTATGTTCCTATTGGCAAAAGCAAAAGTTCATCTTTCACTTAAAGTTTAGATCGTTACAATCAGAACCAAAACATCAATATCAGCTCCTTTAGAATCATAATGGATTTTTGAGTTTCTCAGTAATCAATATACAAATAGAGGATTTATTTGGTTCCTGCCCAACACGGACACCTCTTCAAGAAAGTGTGGTATCCTGAGAGAGAGAGAGAGAGAGAGAGAGAGAGAATTCAATTGAACATTCAAGTATCCATTAGCGTGTCTTCTTATTTATACATGTTTACTTTATGTGAATAACAATCATAATAACTCAAGAATCAACTTGCAATATCAAGATTAATCGAGCATTCAAGGTATGTATCCATTACTGTGTCCTCTTATTTATACATGTTTACTGTATGTGAATAACAGTCATAATAACTCAAGAATCAACTTGCAATATCAAGATTCCCACTTGCATCTATTAGTTATTATCTTGTTGAATTTGTTGTACAGCTGATTTTGGTACCACGTCCCTCTTTCTTATGTAAACTTTCTGAACAATAGGCCTACTGATGACCTTGTCCTGCTCTTGGTTCCTAACAGTTCCCCCCAAGAAGCATCCTTATCCTCAAGGCTTCCCATGTAGCATCCTCATAAGGCACACCCTGCTATTCAACCAAAGCTTCACGAACTAATTGTTGCTCCTTCTAGATCCATCTGTAGCCCTGCACATGCTGAGGTTGCAGCAGTGCATAGCCATCCTCACCAAGATCAGATAAGACTTGTGATGTGGAAACTGTAGGCCCAACATGGCCTTTAAACTTTGAAGGTGGCAATGTTGGGGGAGACCCAGGTGGTAAGCAACTGACCCCACGTTCAATGATAGGGAAAAGTCCATAGAATCTGGGCGAGAGCTTGTGCCAAGCTTTTTGAGCCAATGTGACCTGTCAGTATGGAATAAGTTTGAGATAAACTAAATCCCCAACCTTGTATTCAACCTGACAGAAGAAATATAAACCAGCAATAATCCTGAATTTTGAGAAGAAAAATAAAAGAAGAAGAATGAAGAAGAAAGAAGAAGAAAAGAGAGCTTGGTTGTATCTCTCCCCAGTCCCTTAATCATCTTTTATTTGGATTAATTCTACTTTAGAGTATAATTATAAGAATGCCCATGGTAGGGTGGCTGAACTAATGACAGTAAATAAACAATGAAAACAAGGCCCACAACTAACGCCGATTAGCTAATAAACAAAGAAACTAATGGACCCATTGAGAAAATAAAACATTAAGGCCCATTTGGCCCACCATCTCTACACTGACGATGGCAGCGAATCATACTAGGCCTTCATCTGTTCCTAGGACTACATAGATTGGCCTTGAGTTGTTTGAGAATGTTGTCTCTTGCTGTCAAGTGGTTGTCAAGAGCAGCAATTGCTGTAGAGCCCTTCTCATAGAGAAGTATTGGAGGAAGGTCTTGGCCATAAAGCACCTCAAAGATGTTTAAAAGCATCTATTAATAACCTCCATTTTGAGGATGCTAACTGGTAGAAGTACTGAGTATAGACCCTTGAAGGTTGAAACATTCATGCCAAAAATTGCTCAAGAAGGTAGGGTTACAGTCTGAAAGGATGGCCTAGGTGTCCTATAGAGGTGAGCGGTTTCTTTTGTAAATGCAACTGCTACTGAGGCCACACTATAGGGATGTGCCAAGGGTATAAAATGGGCATATTTAGATAAGCAATCCACAACAACTACAATGATAGAGAAGCCCTTTGATTTGGGTAATCGCACAATGAAATCAAGTGAAATCTCATCCTAAAATAATTCTGATATTTTCAGGGGCTGTAGAATCACAGCAGGATGTTGGGCCTCATATTTTTAGAACTAACAGACAAGGCAAGAAGCAACAAAGCCCTCAATGATGCATTTCATCCCTACCCAAAAATAATGAGAAGCAATTTGTCGGTATGTCCACAGAATACCTGAATGCCCGGCCTCTGGGGAGCTGTGATATAATTTTAACAGTTGGGGTAGGTGCGCTGAAGTAGAAGAGAGGACCAGATGTCCCTTGAAGAAAAGAATGGAGTCTTTTACTGAATACTCAGGAGCTAGTGTTGGGTCTTGGGCCCATTTTGTGCATATAAGCTGCAGACTAGAGTCCTCTTTTGCTTCTTTCTTAAGAAGGTCCAACAAGGGGTATTGATGTTGCAAAACTGAGAGAGATGTGAGCTCATGCATCTGTGATAAAGCACCAGCTACTTGATTAGAAGCTCCAGATTTGTATTCAATTATAAAATCAAACCCCATAAGCTTGTAGGCCCATTTTAAGTAGTGCATTTGTGTGGACTTGTTCAAGCAGATGTTTTAGACATTGTTGATTTGTATTCAATTATATAATCGAACCCCAGAGTGCTTGGCCATTGAGTGTCTTGCTGAGATAGGCTACTGGCTGACCCTCTTGCATAAGAACAGTGCCCTGCCCACCACCAAAGGATCATATTCAAGTATAAATGTTTTGTTGAAATCAGGTAAGGCAAGTGTGGGCAGCCTGGAGAGAGTTTGCTATTAGATAGTGTATGCCCTTAGCTCCAACTATTTTATTGTACATATATTTGTTATGAATAAAAGAACATTTCTTTCATGTGTCATGGGGTTTGTTCTGCTAAATCACCCCCCAGTTCATATTAGTATTATGTATGAGGCCACACAGTTATAATATGGACTTAAATCATCACAACCAGTGGATAGACTTGGGGAGTCAATCCTAACAAGGTTGTCATTCTCACACTGCCCAAGGTAATGAGTGTTTACAAGAAACATTGAAATGGACCAAACCTAATGTGTTCCTAGACTTTGTGACAAGTGGAGCAATTGGGTGCTACTTTTAATCCCTAGACTTGATATTGATATCAAATCGAGTATCAAACTTGTCTATCATTGATATGCCAACTAGTGAGATCCTTTTGGGATTAAATACCTAGGTATATTGGGGTATTCAAGGATGGTATGTCAATTGATGATCAATGTGATAGGATATGCTACTATGTTAAGACATAGAGAATACTTTATACAATATCCTCCCTAGATTCCAGAATCTGTCAGCAGTAGGATTATCTGAATCCTCCATAAAAGATCCATTGGTGTCGGAAGTTGGACGTCATGGCATAAAGACAAAGAGGGAAAAAGTTCTTCCCCTAATATGGTGTCAAGTATTGTTAGTAAAGAGATTAATTGCAAATGGTAAATTGGGCTGTATTGACTTGATTATCACATAATGAGTTGAACCAATGGACTTGGATCTTTAGGATGGTAAGGTACCAAGTGTTAAGTGCTTAAACACTTAATGGGGCTAAGTTACTTGAGCCCATAACAGGTATGGCCGAATTAGCCTATTAGGTTAATTGACATTAAGTGGCCGAACCCACTAGCTCATGTATTAAGAGCATATGACTTGCCAGTTCTCTCATTAAGTTGTAGGTCCCATGCCATACAAGCTAAGATCTCCCAATATTAAAGTAATTTGAAAAAATTAATAGTTTGCTTAAAGTTGGTTACAAGTCTTTCTATTAACTCCTAGTCAAACTATGAATTAGAAAGTCTATGTTTGACTAGGAAACCTAAACTAGAAAGGTTCTAGTATTTGGACTGAATTAGGAGAACAAGACTCTCTCCAATTCTCTCTTAATAAAAGTTGGGAAACCTAGATGGATAAGGAGAGGACTCTTCCAGATCTCCCTTGTCTATAAATAGAGCTCAAAACATAGGGATCACACCATGCTTGTTCTCCCTACACATTGCTGAATTCGGCCTACCCACTGTGAGAGACTAAACTAGGTTTTTGCAACCCCATTTGACCAGACTTTAATAACAATCATTAGAGAGTGATTCCAGAAGAAATTAGAGTGAGAAAATCACTCCAACTTGTGACCAACAGATCACCATTCTTTCTGGAATTTCAGGAAATGACTGAAAACACAAGACTGCACCATTTCCAGTTTGTTGCAGATATTCTTGGGACAATCTGAGCTTGGATGTGAACTACCACTTTGATCCCTGCACTTGTGATATCAATATTAGGGTACTAAACTCATTCTTGATCCAAAGATTCGACCTTTCTTGGTTCAATAATCCCAAATGATCCAAGGAGAAAAACCAGTTTTCTCATCTTGTGCGATTCCAGCATTAGACTTTCTAGAAAATTTTAAATTTTGTCCACTCTTTTTGCTGGAAATTTTGCACATGATGATCATAGGGGCTCAATTCTTGGTGGGTTTTTGAGCAGTGGGCCAGCCTGGGGTCGTGTAACCCTTTGAACTCAGTTGAGCTTCTCAGTTTGTTCCTCACAAGTCCTATGGCCACCATTACATATGAAGGTTGCACAACCTTCACCTCTGCCTTGATCTCCTCACACAAGCCACCAATAAAGCAAACAAGCAATGCCTTCTTCATCCTACCTTGCACTCTTGTCACCAGTTTCTTGAACTCCTATTGATATTTGCTTACGGTTCCTACCTGACAGATCTTAGACAGAGATTCATGGTGGTCTTCAAAACCCGTCGGTTCGAATAGAATAGGCTTTGGTGAAATCTGCCTACAACACCTGAGGATGAGTGCATCAGGACCATTGCAACTACAGTATGGCTTCACCTTCTAGGTGGAATGAAGCGATCAAGACCCTTTGGTTGTTGGGAGTCTTATGGAACTCAAAATATTGCTCTACCTTGAAAATCCAAGGCATTGGTCATTATCAGCATACCTAGGAAAGTCAAGCTAATCTGGTTGGCTTCCCATTCCTGCCTGCTAGCTCTGTTCTTGTCCAGAAGTTTCATGGCCCCCTTCCTGGTTGCTTGTATCACTCCCCGTCCTAGTTGAGCCACCACCACCGCCAGCATCTCCTTTATTTCTTGGAGCTCACCAAACATCTTACCCAGGCTGATCTCCACATGATCAATCCTATCTTCCACAGTATCAGACCTTGTAATTGGCACGGTGGTGTAATTCTGAACTCTAATACCGATTGCTGGGTTCCTGCCCAACACAGACACTTCTTTAAGAAAGTGTGGTCTCCAATGAGAGAGAGGAGAGAGAGAGAGAATTAAACGAAACATTCAAGGTATGTATCCATTACTATGTCTTCTTATTATATACATGTGTACTATATGTGAATAAAAGTCATAACAACTCAAGAATCAACTTGTGATATCAAGATTCCTACTTGCATCGATTAGTTATGGAGAACTCTAAATTCTCTTCAGTCCTTTTCTTTTGATGACTTCTGGAGGAATTGACCAATAGTGGCTAATAGTTCTACTGGAAGGAATAGAACAAATGTAGCTTGGACACCACCTTTGGAAGGGTTTGTAAAGTTGAAGGCGAGACTATTGATCAACAAAATGAAATTGCTAGAGCCTTTGTGAACCATTTTAAGTTTATCTTTAGAAACCTCTCTTTGGAAGACTTTGTGTGGAAGGGTTAGAGTGGCCAAGAGTTTTGGAAGAGCAAAAGAGCTGGTTAGAAATAAGGTTTGGTTTGGAAGAAATAAAGGAAGCAGTTTTTTCAATTGATAGATCTAAAGCACCAGATTCAGATGGTTTTACTATGGCTTTCTACCAAGACTGTTGGGACTTTTTGAAGGAGGATGTCCAAAAGGTGCTTGATGAATTTTTTAGCAGAGGAGTAATAAATCCAGGATTAGACTCTACCTTCATTGTTTTGATTCCAAAGAAAGATGGGCAATACAACCTAAGGAGTTTAGGCCCATTAGTCTGGTCCATAACATTTACAAAATTATTGCTAAGGTGCTATCAAGAAGAATTAAATCAGTGCTTCCTTCTATTATTTCCCTAAATCAAGGTGCCTTTGTCAAGGATAGGCAAATCATCAACCAAATCCTTATCGCTAATGAGAGTGTGGAGGAGCTAAAAAGATCTAGAAAGAAAGGTTTGATTTGCATGTTAGATCTAGAGAAAGATATGATGCAGTGGACTGGGATTTCTTGTTGGAAGTGATGAGGAACTTTGGATTCAGAGATAAGTGGTGCAAGTGGATTAAAGGATGCATTAGTACATGTCATTACTCAATTTTGGTTAATGGTACAATAGTGGATCACTTTCCAACCATTAGAGGTATTAGACAAGGGGACCCCCTCTCTTATTCACCCTAGTAGCTGAACTGCTAGGTATCCTTATCTAGAGAGCAGATTTAAGGGGTTTGGTGAGAGTTTGGAGAGTGGGAAGAGAAAGAGTGCCTATTACTCGCAGTTTGCTGATGATACTGTCTTATTTTGAAAGGGAGCTGATCTAAATTGAGCGAGGAATATGAAGGAGGTGATCCAAGTTTTTGAGAAAATGACAAATCTGAAAGTCAACTTTAGTAAGATTTGTGTGGCAGGCATTAACATGGACGATGGTGAGGTATTTGAATGTGGAACAATTTTGAGTTGTGAGGTATGCCAATGACTAATGAATTATTTGGGCCTACCTCTGGGGGCAACCTTAGAAGTGTAAATTTTTGGAACCCGATGGTGGACAGGCTCTTAAAAAGGCTTGCCTCTTGGAAAAGGAATCATCTCTCTCTTGGTGGAAGAATCACCTTGATCAAATCAACTTTGGCCAACCTACCTATCTACTTCCTTTTGGATTTTATGATGCCTGAGGATTTGTAGAAAGGTTAGAGAAGTTCATGAGGGATTTTTTGTGGGAGTCGGGAGAGGAAAAGAGGAACCATAGGGTTACTTGGGAAGTGGCAACTAGAAGTAAGGAACTGGGGGGTCTAGGAATCGGGAACATTCAGAAGAGTAATACAGCGTTGTTGAGAAAATAGTTATGGAGATTTCCGATTGATCAAAATGAACTATGGACAAAGGTGATTAAGAGCATACATGGGCTGATGGCAGGTGGTTGGGACACAGGAATTTCGGCCAGATAAACTACTACAGCACCTTGGAAAGCTATTCAAGCCATCCTTGTTTTCTACCTTTTGTCAGGTATAACTTGTGCTCTAGATATCTGAACTGAATTTAAATCGGTTGGTTCAGTTTTAATTCGGTTAACTCATTTAGTTAAAATATAAATGTAGTTTATATTTATATTAATGATTATTATTAAAATATAACAGCATTTATAATTAAAATACATATTATATATTATTATTAATATAAATAGTAATGTTAATATACATTAATGCTAATATTGATATGAATATTTATAATTAAAATGTAAATATATGTGTATATTTTGGTTGATTCTGTTTTCGGTCCGGTTCGGTTGCATTTTTCTCAAACCGAATCAAAAATCGAAAACCAAAAAAATTAAAATCCTAAAACCGAACCACACTGAATTAAGTAATTTGGTTCGGTTCTCAGTTTGATAACCGAATTTGAACACCCCTAGTTTTAGGAACATGTGTAGATGGGGGAGGCACCACTTGAAGACCAATTTCCTTCCCTATTCTCTCTTTTTAGGTACCAAAATATGATTGCCTCAACCTTTGTCTCATCCTTTGGTCCAAGTCCTAAGCTTAATTGGGATTTGAGGTTTAGACGATGTCTCAGAGAATCAAAGGTGGAGTTGGCGTGGTCCTTGGTTCAGGTACTTCAAAAGGTCTTCTTGGACCCGTCTAGGGTGGATTCCAAGATTTGGACCCTTTTCCTCTTCTAGCTCCTTCACTTGTGCCTCTTTTTTCAATGCCCTAACTCAACCTACTCCTCCTACCAATCCCTTTCCTTCTAAAGAAGTGTGGGGGAGACCGGTCCCACCAAGAGTCGGAACACTTTGCTAGGAAATAGCGTTGGAAAAAATTTATACTTGTGATCAAATTCAAAGAAAGGAACCTTTTTAGTGCTTGTTCCCGAGCTGGTGCACCCTCTGTAAAGCCAATGATGAGTCTTGCTTTCACTTATTTATATCCTGCCCTTTTACTTCTTCTATTTGGAAGTGGTTCTTCTCTTTATTTGGTTGCAGGTGGACTCCCCCTTCAAGCATCCAAAGCCTCTTCGTCTATTCAATTGGTAGTCGGGTTAAAAAGAGGGGAAAATCTTGTGGAGGAGCACCAGGTGTTATGGGCCCGGGCATAGGATCTTGTCACGGGTCGGTCCACGGGGAGAACCTCTTGCTTCCCCTTGCGCCTTCCCTTGCGTGCAGACCCTATTGTGGAAAACCGAATGGGTGATTTGTCTAAGAGACCACCCGAACTCTCCTCACTCTTTTTTTGACTGGAAACTGAACACTTTATTCCCAAATCACAGCTCCTAAAATAGGAGATTACAAGAGGAGACTCCTTACTCCATTCGACTAAGCTAGGACAATCCAACTTTAAATCAAACTCCTACTTCTAACAGACTTCTAACAGAACTCAGTTCTTATCTCTAATAGATAAGTAAGAACAGAACTCCTACTTCTAACAGACTTCTAACAGAACTCAGTTCCTATCTCTAATAGATAAGTAAGAACAGAACTGGAATAAGTAAACTATTAGCGAGCTGGCAAGAAGAATTGACGTGGCAAGATAAGCTGCTGTGTGGGCCCCTGTGTGGGCCCCCCTCACTGCTGCTGCTGCCGGCGGTAATTCTTCCCACGAATGCATCCACAACACCAGGGCAGCGGTTTGTTGAACAATTTGGGAGGAAAGGACCAAAGGATATTTGCTGAAAAGGAAAGCAGCAAAGACACAATTATAGAAGTGATTACTTGAAGGTGGCACAGTAGGTAAGGACATTGAACCTATTTGACGATGCTCCCTTAGAGACCATTGTGAACAACTGGCAGGAAATAGCAGTCTCAGCTCCAAGCAAAATCATTGTCCATCCTTCATGGCATCCCTCGATGAAGGGCTTTATCAAGCTCAACTTTGATGGGAGCAATGAAGGAAATCTAGGGCCATCAGGGGTTGGTGGTGCTTCCAGACAGGCAGGTTAGAGGGGGTAAAAAGGGCTAAGGAACTAAATATAAATAGGTTGATTATGGAAGGAGGTTCACAGGTGGTAATTGGCTGGATAGAGAAGACAAATGATGGGCTATGGACATACATTAATGAACAAAGGCAATTCAAGTGACTCAGGGAATGGAAGTGCACATCAAGTGGGTTAAAAGATGTGCCAATTCATTTGCAGACGAACTGGCTAAACAGGGGGTGGGAAGAAGTCATTTGTTTTGGGCTGCATTGTAAATTTGTAATTTTCTTTTTGGGGGAGAGTTAAGAGAGTTTACCTCCCCCTACCTTTGTATTTAAATCTTTTCTTCTTAATTAATGAAAGTTTTTTGTTACTAATCAAAAAAAAATGATGAAGCAATCTAGATAACTGAGGCCCGTCATGTGTAGGTGGGATTCCGAGAAATAAGGATGGCAACATCTTATCCTTGTTCTCAGGCCTAGAGGGAATAGAGAATTCTACTAGAGCTGAGTTGCCAGCTGTTGTACAAGGGATTCAGATTGCAAATCAACTCAGTGTGGGCAGTCTGATTATAGGAGATTCTAAGGTGGTGGTGGACTGGTTGCTGGATCCAGATTCTGTCATCCGATGCTATAGAGACCTTCTAAAGAAAGTCAAGTGGCTGACAAGGAATATGACAACTAGAATACAACAGGTGGACAAGTTAGCAAATGCAGTGGCAAATTTCGAAGCCAAACAAGAGGCTTCTAGGGAATCTTTTTTGGGCTGCATTGTAATTTCTCTAGTTTCTGAGAATTGTAATATCTTATAAGGGAGAGGCCACACCATGCACCTCTCTTGGGATGCTTTTAAGAGTTTGAATCCTTTGATAATAATATTTTACTCATTTATCAATAAAAATTGTACAGCAGCATATATTTTAACATGTATACTGTTTAATTGAAATCTAGTGTGTTTTACCAACAAAAGAAACTTCATGCAATACAGGAGGTATCTAATGCACAAGGTTTCAGAGAAAATGAATAAACTATGTTAGGTTTTTAACTTACAGGAACCCCACAGCAATTCGATTTTCATAGTTCAACCCATCAGACATGCCCAAATCTCCCATGTGATCACCAAGAAGCAGCACATTTGTTCTTTTTTTTACTGAAGCATTATCATTAATTGGTCCATCATTGCCACCCAAATGATCATGAAGAGGTGCAGCCATATCAAGAGCATGTTCATTCTTATTGAGAACATGGATTGTCTTGCCTACAATAAAAATAAAATGAAATAAATAAATAATAAAAATAAGTGTTCAAACAGTAACAAGGTGAAAAATGATAATATGCCAACCAATAACCTCTGATGGATTACACTATATTGCATGTGTATGAGCATATCAGCTTTATGGAGGAAAGCATACAAGAGAAGACAAACATAGTACAGTGACAGGTCAGGAAGTTGTCCTGCCTTGTCATAGATATGGAAGATATAAAAAGGATTAGTATGTTATACTCATTGATAGAGCTGTCAGTGGGTTGGGTCTGGGTAGAAAGTGGAACTGACCCAACAAGAAATATTAAGGAACCAGAACCAAACCAGACCCTACAGGGTCTGGAATTTTAGACCCAGAACCAAACCAATTGGTTCTTGGGACAATCAAGTCTGACCCAATTGGCCCGATTATAATAAACCTGCTGAAAATATTATAATTTAATAGATATATACATTAATTTATTTAATATATTATACATTTAACATATACATGGCTCGGGTCAGGTCTGAATCGGTTTGGGACTGGATAGAACTGATTCAGAACCGACAATAATCGGGACAATAGATTAGGAACCAGAACCAACCCATCAGTACCAGATCCTGGAACCAAGGATTTTAATATCAATATCATGCGTCCGATACGGGGCATATCGTATCGGTACAGTGCAGGATGATACAGGATATGCTACAACTGGAAATGTACCTGTAAATCGCATGTATCAAACCGATACACAACATCTTTCTATTAAAAAAATCAATTGATTCTTATAGACTTATAGTGTGATTTGAACCCGGATCACCTAATGCCTAACACTGAAACTCTTAACACAACTTCAAACCACAAAGTCATCTCATGTCTCATGACATTTAATGAAATAAAATAATTTATATTAACTTTTGTGACCATATGCAATCCAAACAAATAATGAATTTTTATGTTTAACAACTCCAACTAAAAATTAAAAGAAATAATATTTACATTTCATAAATAAATAGAATAGATAATCTATCAAATCCACATTTACATCAAAAGATGATTTTAATCTCAAGAAATTTATACAAATAAAATATTAATAATAGAATAATTATCTTAGTCCTTAAAATTTATAAAGTTGTGCATGATATATATCCTACAAAAAAATTAAAAAAAATTGTTTACAAAATATGCAATAACATAATATTTAATTAAATCTATCAAATCCAATAAATTACATTTATATGAAAAAATGATTTTTAATTTCAAAAAACTTTATAGAAATAAAAATTTTAATAATGAAATAATTATTTTAGTAATTAAAAATTATGAATTTGCAATGTGATATTTATCTTAGAAATTTTAACAGATTTGATATATTTTAAGTTAAAATTATATATTTTTATAAATTATTAAATGAAATTTTAATTTATATTTGAGAATGTAATATCTGGTTAACTTTTTTGCTAATGTTAAAAAGTAAAAATAATAAAATAGAAAATAACTGATATAATAATTAGGATAAATATAATAGGTCCATATGTTTTGTGTCTTGAACTCTTGATCAATGCATTGTATGATATCTATGCATCCAATTATATTAATTGTAACATATTTTTTCATGTACACCATTAAAATATAAATATTTCTCATATATTTATACATTATTTATGGCTATTTGACCGTAAGTTTAGTGTTACTAATGTATTATTATGAAATTTGTATGTGTTTCCCTAGTGTATCCAAGTGTTTCCATATTTTTCGTCTATATCCATGCGCTTCCAAAGCATATCCAAGTTGTTCGATACGATACTTGATATCGATACTTTAATCCTTGCATGAAACCAGAACTAGCCCAATCCGTTTGGGTCTATCGGGTTTGTTGAGTCAAACCTGGAACCAGAACATATATACCATCTGTTCCTGTTACATAATATCCTTAGCAAGATAAAGGGGAATGAGGGAGAAAATTTATAGGCTGGAAGTAGCATTTGCCAACCGTGTTTGTCCAAAAGATTCCCTTTGGTGATACCTATCAAATAGTGGGAATTCAACCACCACGGGTATTTTGATTCAATACAGTAGAGACAAGGAATAGAGCTCCCAAAATAAAGAGTCATTTACTCAAGCAATGGCAGTTCCTTAGGTGAGGTTTAACAAATGTAATCACCAACTGAAGACTTTTACAAGAACCAAAACACAAAATAATCTTTGAACAGAATGGTCCCTAATTATGGTTTTCTATATATAATATACCTTTAAAAGATACAAGGTGACCATCTTTACTGAATATCATTCGGTTTGATACAATCTTGATATTCTTAAATGATTTGCGAAGTTTCTGCCTCAAGACCTGGTAAAGAATGAAAATATGTTATGTTGTAATCCGTCAAGAAAAGGAGCTATAGAAATGCTTCAAATGATTTTCCAATTGTCAGAAGTCCTTTAGCATGGCCACCATGGACCAGCTTTATTAAACTAACCTCCTCAATGATGTCCGCAAGTCCTGCAGAAAATATGAGAACAGGCACACCTATTTCCTGCCAATTGGAAAGGTAAAAGATAGAGGTGAGAAAACACTCCTTAAAAGTTAAAACATAACTTCTACCATATGTGCCGTATGTTTCATTTAACCAGCTCTAGATTCCACTTAACTAGTACCAACAGTTATGTGTAGGAGAAACAAAATGACCTGATATGACAAGTCAACAAAATTGTGAAACTAGTTTTTGTCTGCCCACCTTCAGTCCAGTAAATTCGGCCATGGACCGAATCATCATGGGCAACCCTCAGTCAAATAACCAAAGTTGATGTTAAGGCTCAGAACTTCTCCAAAATTATTTTGTTTAATTAGAGTTGCAGTACCAAACTCAGATTCAACATTGGAGTAATGAACCAAATCATCATGTTCCCCTGATACTTTTGCTGAAAATATCCTAAATTTGCAGCAAATTCACTAACTACTTCTTGAGCCCAATTTCCAATCTAGTTGTTTAGACAAAGTCAACAATTATTCAGCCCCATACTCAAAGGAATTCTGAATCAGGTATTGGTTTAATATGTCAATATTGGTGGAAATGTCAGTCATCCAAATACATGAAACATGTCAGAAATGTCAGAAATATCGTATGGTAATATTGTAAAAATTATAGACATGGTGGAAACATTGTAAAATATGCAAAATATAGAATGATATTTTATGAAATGATAAAAGAAGCATATGCACACCTTTTTAAATTATTATCTTGTTTCAAATCACTAAACAAAGCTAAGAAAGTAAGGCTCTAGACAAAAGAATATGTTCTGAAGTTGCCCTGTGCTGTGAACCTCAAGATTCAGAGGTTCATGATAGAATGGTTAAAGCAAAATTTAAACTCATAAAAATGTAAATGGTTGTAATAGATCAACAAAATAATCTACTACACAAATAAAAACTAATATTTAACTTCATGTTTGAAAAGGATATTGAGCTAGCTTAAAGTTGTAAACATGTAAGTTAGGTGGACGATAACTTGTTACTTCACATGTCTACAATATTGTCACCAACTTATGTTTTAATACTATCTCTTATACTCCACATAGTACTGGTAGTGTTCACTATGGAATGTGTTGATTCTAGTATAATTTCATGTCGCTGCCCATGGAAGTGGAAATGGGAATATGTCATGGAAACTATCTCTTGTACTCCACATAGTTCTAGTGGTGTTCATTGGGGAAATGTCAATTCCAGTAAAATTTCGCTCTACCCATAGAATTGGAAATATGTCATGGAAATATTAGGGAAATTAGGGGCATTTTAAACCATGCAAAAAAGGCAAGCATCTACCTCTAAAAATTCAAACAATTCGAATACACCATCCCTAAACTCAACTGTTGCGCTTTCCACAGACTTCTTTATGTCATCACATGTAAGGCCTCCCTCAATAAGAAGAGCATGGGTTTTCCCCCACCTGCAATAATGAGCATGCATTTTCAGGTTCTCAACATCTAGCTAGCTTGGGAGTATAACTGAAAATAAACATCCCAAACACTACATAATCAGAAATGGAAAAAGGTAAAGAAACCATGGAAGAAGAAATCAACTTTCCGCAGATTCTTACACCAGTGACAATATCAGAATTTTTTGGTGATTCAAATTCTGATCCATTTGAGATTTTTAAAGCTTGATTTTTATATCTTTGTATTTTTTTATGGGAAACGGTAACTTTCATTAATTCTTCAAAACACTTAGTACAAACTGTCACCTTCAAAAACAAGGGGACCTCTCATCAAGATTACAAACAGGCCCAAAAAAAGGTTCTGCCTACTAACTCCTTGCTTTGCTAAAGTATCAGCCATTGATTGGCTGATCTCCTAGTCCATTTAAAACAGACTTCAAGCTCCCTTGTTAATTACATAATTTCCCTTACAGGTTTGTCTAAGGGACCAGGCACCTAAGCTGTTTGTTTGCATCCAACCTATTACCAGTTTCGAATCTCTCTCCACTTCCAACTGCTAAAAACCCAGCTGTTTAGCCTATTTGAGCCCCTGTAGGAGTGCCTGAACTTATGCTCTAAGAAGGTCCCCCAAGCCTATCGGGCTAGAAAAAAGGGCCAGGACTTTTCCTCCCCCATCTCTAAAGGCACCCCCAACTCCAGAGGGGCCTAGATTACCTACAGAACTGCTATCAAAATTTATCTTAACAGCCATAGTTAAAGGGAGAGACCAGTCCTCTTGAATAGCTAAAGAAGGGAAGGAAGAAGCTGCTACTGTACTCCATCCTCTAATCAAAGCATCTACAGAGAAATCCTTGAACGGGTCCAGCGATTTCAGCTAGTGTATGATGGTGATCCTTCTATGACTTCATGTGCTGATTTTTCTTTCCCTTGAAATATTGTGTTATTCCTCTCTTCCCACACTGCCCAAAGAACTGCTGCCCTTGTTGGTTCTCCACATTACCCTTCTGCTTTTCTTTGGTTGACGGAAAAAGCTAGATTCAAAAAGATCCACCACACTTGTAGGAGGATCCCACCTGCACCCAAAGAGAGAAGAGAACCAATCCCAAATAAGAGTAACAAAAAGACAAGAGATTAGTAGATGATTTACCATCTCACCACTCTTCAAGCAAAGGCTACAAACATGAGGAGATAAGAACCAATTTGGTCTTTTTCTCTGTAACAAATCCAAAGTGTTGATTTTTTGGAGAACCACTTCCCAACAAAAGGCCCTCATCTTTGGTGGCATAGGAGCACTCTACATTTCTTTTACAAGAAAAGAGAAAACTAAATTGGAAGATTGCACTAAAGCATTGAAGAAAGAAGAGCAAGAAAAACAACCGGAGGACTCTTCAGACCAAATTATAATATCAGGACAATATTGGTCCAAAAACATCGAGTTTAGAAGAGAGAAAAGATCATCTACCAACCCTATTTCTGACTCCCTCAACCCTCTCCTAAACCCTAGATCCCACAACTCTCTAGAAACACGAAAAGTTTGTTCAAGGACAGAGAGTAGAGGGCCAGGAACCTATCCTTTAGAGGTAGGTCCCCGGTCCAAGTGTCCTCCCAAAAAAGGACCTTATTACCTGAACAAGCATCATACCTGATGAAAGGAGAAAAGGTGGCTAGGATACCAACGACGCCTTTCCACGAAGAGGAACGAGAAGCCCTTGGGTTGAGACCAGCATTCCATCCATTAGCCGCCAATCCATGTATGCTTTCTATCACTCTATGCCACAAACTTTCTTGCTCTTTGGGAAACCTCCACAACCACTTAGATAGGAAGTACACTGGCTAATTTGCTAGTGTTGACTTAATTAAAGTGATTCTACCTCCTAAAGAGATATAACTCCTCTTCCGCCCTACTAGTTGAATCTTTCCAAGACTGGATACCAATCACTCCACTCACAACCTAACATCCTAGCGAAGGAAGACACCTCCTCATCTGACCTACTAATTCCAACCACACAACTTTTATTCCAATTCACTCTCAAATTACAGACCTTTTCAAAACCTTCTACCAACAACTTCAAATTGACCATCTCCTCAGGCTCTCCCTTGCAAAAGAGAATTATATCATTTGTAAATTGTAAATGAGTGACAACTACTTCTTGCCTCCCTACTAAAAGATTTCTGGAGTCAGCTCTGGAAATCATAACACTCAAAACATCCACTATTAAGGTAAAAAAGAAGGGAGAGAAAGAGAGAGGGTTCCCTTGTCTTAGACCTCTCTTTGCAGGGAATAAGTCCCTGGCTACCCCATTCACCAAAATAGAGTAGTGGCACGAAGACACACAACCTTTCAACCATCTACACCACCTTTCTCCAAAACCTTTGTTTCTCAAAACTTCCAGTAAAAAGCCCCAATCTACCAAGTCATAAGCCTTTTCCAATCACAAAGGCTCCTTGGTTTGGAGAAACCAGATACGGAAGTACCATTTTAATTCTTGAGGTTAACACCTTAGAGAAGAGCTTATACATGCTGTCAAGCAAACTAATGGGCCTAAAATCCTTTGGGTGTCTTGCATCCATCTTTTTGGGAATCAAAGCTATAAAAGTAGCATTGGCACCTAAGTTAATCATACCTCTCTCAAAGAATTCTAGAAACACCTCCATTAAATCCCCACCTATGATTTCCCACCAATCTTGGTAAAAGGCCATCGTGAAACCATATGGACCCAAGGCTTTAGATCTTTCCGTTGAGAAAACAACATCTTTGATTTTCTAGATCTCAAAATTTCTTTCCAACTCCTCCATTACTTCTCTACTCCCTGTTTGCCACTCAAAATCAGAGATGTCCTTTCTCAATCTGCTAGGACTGTCATAAATGGTTTTAAAGTGATCCACAAATGCTCTTGTTATCTCTTCCTCCCTTGTAAGCACTTCTCCATTTCATTCCAACCACTCCACGGTGTTCTTCCTCTTTCTACCATTTGCCAGGGTATGAAAAAACCTAGTATTTCCATCTCCCTCCTTGAGTCATTTACATCTAGACTTTTGTCTCCAACTTATCTCCTCTTTTCTAATGATTTCTTCTAATTCTTGTTTCAAGTTCCACCTTTCTTCTACTGTCAACCTTCTCTCTGCTTCCTCTGTATCAATTTCTCGAATCCTTTTAGCAATCCATTCTTTTCTTTCTTCCGCTCTTCCAAACTCTTCTTTGTTCCACCCTTTGATCCTAGCTTTCAGAACTTGTAGCTTTTTATAGAATCTATATCCTTTCCACCTGAACTCCACCTGATCTTCTTCCCACCACTGTTGTACTTTCTTTAGAAATTCAGGATGAAGTAGCCACATGTTCTCAAACCAAAACAGACAAGGTCCTCCTAATTTTTCTTGTGAAAGCCTAATTGGACAGTGATCTGAAGTTGGTCTAGCAAGTGCCCATACTACCATTCCCCTCCAAGCAGTCTCCCAATCTGCAAAGAATAAGAATCCGTCTAGTTTACAATACAAGGGTTCTTCTTGAAAGTCGGACCAAGTGAAATTGGCTTGTAGCATGGGCAGCTCTCTTAGCTCAAAGAACTCCACAAGTAGGTTGAACTTCCTCATGCTAGAGGTGATCCTATGGCTAGGATTAGTTGTTTCACTCACAAACCTAATGACATTAAAATCACCCCCCAAACACCAAGAACCACTCCAAAGACCCCTTATGGCTGCTAGTTCTTCCCAAAATTCTCCCCTTTCCCTATATGAATTTGGACCATAGACATTAGTTAAAGTCCATTCTAACCTAGGGGTGTCAATTGGACTGGATTTGGTTCAATCTGATCCAGTTCAATGTGAGTCCATTATAAATGGACCAGGTCCAATCCAATCCAATGAATATTTTAGAGTTTGGACCATTTTGGGCCAGTCCAATTCAATGTCTGGACCATCCAATCTATTCAAATTCGTTTGATTTAGATTGGTTTCAACCCAAACCCGATCCATTCACACCTATATCCTTGTCTTATATCGATGGACCAGATATTAGCTTAACCCAACCCAATCCAATATAAATTTATTATGGACAGACCAGGTCCAATCCAATCTAATAAGTATTTTGGACCAGATTGGTCCAATCCAATATGTCTTGTTGGTCCAATCCAAAACCGGTCCATTGGCACCCTTATTCTAACCCATCCTCTTTCCTCCTAAACTTCACTATGACCGTAAAGTTGCCAATCAATTCTTCATTACAGTCCATCTCCTCATTCTTCCAAATTGTTAAAATGCCTCCTGAGGCTCTCCACGACTGTGCAAAAGCCCAACTTAAGCCTCTAGCTGACCACAAAATTCTTACCCATCTTCTATCCACCTCTTCCAACTTTGTTTCTTGAATTAGTACAATATTCGGCTTCTCTTTCCTAAAAACTTCCTTAATCACCCTTCTTTTTCTTTGACTCCTCAACCCCCTAACATTCCAACTAATTATCTTCATGGGAAACATCAATTATTAAGACCCTGATGCTTATCTTAACCTAAATCATTTTTCTTTCCTTTCTGCCTGTACCTCCTTTTTCATAATCAACTCCACAACTCAGCCTCTCCACCTCACTCATCTTCTTCTTTCTTTTTTCGGTGACTCTAACTCCTTGTTTAAAGAATCAATTCTATTCCTTTCTCCTATCTCTTTCTTCTGCTGTTTTTTCTTGTTTTTTCCTTTTGCCTTTTTGGCTCTCATCCCACTCTTTCTGTCTTCCTTTTCCTTCTCCAAACACATCAGATTTGGACTACTACCTTCCTCCTCCAAACCCCCTCTGGACTGTATCTCTACCTGAACCAACTGATCAAAAAGCTGCAGGCTGGACAACAACCTCAGCTGCAGGCTGGACAACTACCTTCCTCCTCTTCCTCCTTAGAATCCTCTACAACCTCAGCTGCAGGCTGGACAACAACCACAGGAAGGTGGGGAGGATTAGCTGAAACACAAATAGAATTAGCTAAAATTTGGCAATAAATACCAGAACCAAGAAGTGGAGGACTGTCATGCAAAGGAGGCTGACACTGGACAGGGCCGATGTTGGGGGGGTTCTCTTCCAATCTAAACTTTGAACCGCTAGCAGTGGAAGGGGAACCGTCTGCAGGTTTGCTTTCCGAGTGTGGAGAAACTGTAAAGTCTCTACAGTCACCCTGGTTTTGACTCTTAAATAGGAAAAGAACTTCTCTGCCTTCGCTCAAAGTGTTTTCTCTTCTCAAGGGAGAACCTTTCAAACCGTCACTCTTCTGAGGTTCCAAAGAATGTTTGGTTGGGGTCAGTAAAGAATTCTCAAAGAGCAGTCTTGTTCCTAAGTCTGCATCCTCTAGAAGAACTTCCCATGTGTTGCTTTTAACACTACCGATACTAGACTGGCCATAGGACTCTTCATCTGATGTCTCCTCTTCATAGCGTACCCAATCTAAGTCAAAATCACCATCTTCGTAGCGCACCTCTTGGGAATAGATTCCCAACTAAGTTAGAGAGGCACATGACCTCCTCTCTAAATTGCCTGGCCCACTGCTACTTATCATGCCTGGCCCATTAACACTTATCCCACCTGGCCCATTACCATTTACCCCACCTGGCCCGTTGCCACTTATCCCACCTGGCCCATCCGATGGCCCACCTTGCGAACCCAACATCTTGTCCTGCTTTGTAGACCCATTTAGAGGCCCACTAATTACTTTACTTAACGTCAGTTTAAGCCCACTCACTCATTGGACTTTCGAATTGGCCCTTAGCTCTCTCTGTTCAACCACCTTGCCAGTCCCACCAATCCTAGAGCCTTGACAGTCTAGTTTGCATTTAACACACCTGTCACAACCTCTGCAAAGGTTCTTTTAAACCGTGAGTATAAGAGAGTAAGACTGCTATATTGCCATCATAGCATCTAAAAACACCCCTAATGCCAGACTACCCAGGATTTCCATAGGTGATTAAGTAATGTATCCAACAAGACCAAAATCTTGTAAACTAGACAGGTTTTAATATAGTTATAACCATTTTATTGATAACATGTCAGTCCAAGACAGGATTTAAGTCTCTAAATTGATAGTCTATGCTGGAGTTGTTTTTGGTTTGGATGCAGTAAGATTAGTACCAGGTTATTGTAGTTATTTTATGAGCTATAATCCACATTTGAGTGTCCCTATGGTTTTTTCTTAGTTTTAAAGCAATTAGAAATTGTTCCTACCCAACTTCCTAGTTGAAGTTGGAGCCAATAAGAGATGGTGTGTTAAATGCAAAGTTTAGCACATATCTAATGAATGAAATGCGAGTTCAAAGTTTGAATATGGTGAGGTGTATTTCCTCTTATTCTCTTTCTCTGTCTATTCTTCTATTACTCTTATATTTGCTCAGTTGCAACCTCTACTCAAGTCTCATCTTCAATAAGTCATGTCTCTTCCTAACGTATCTATCTATCTATATTTTCTCCATTTTTTTGAATTTTTTATTTTTTTATTCCATGTAATTTTCAAGACAACCAATGAGATGCACTTTCCCAATAACTAAATAATATTTTTTCCTACAATTTCTCCTAAACTACCTCCCCCACTATCCCCTACTTTCTCCAAAATTATCTCTAATTCCTATTTATCTTATAAATTATCTCTAATTCCTATTTATCTCCAAAGTTATCTCTAACTTAGTAGAGAGTTTCAATCCTAAAGTATCTCTAATTCCTATTTATCCTAGATTATCTCTAATTATATAATAAATTTAAAATATTTATTAAAAACATAAAAAATAATTTTATATTTTTACAAAATATATCACGAAATTATGTACTAACAATTTAAATTATGATTTCCGAACGATCAATTTAAATGTTTTTTAAATATTTAATAACATGTAATAGCTTTAAATAAATAAAATTCAAATAACGAAAGATTTTAAATATTTTATAGATTATTTAAATATTTATCATAACTAGATTTTAAATAGTTAAAATAACGAAATTCTGTAATAAATTTAAAAAAAAACTTCAAAGTAGAAAAATATTTATAACACAATATTGAAATTAATAATAATTTAATATATTACAAAATTAATAATGAAATTATGTAATAATAGTATAAATTATGATTTTATGGATAATTAAATTCAATAAATAATTCATATTTAAATATTTAAATAATTTACATATTATTTAAGTATTTAAATAAATAAATAAATATTTTAAATAACAAAATATTTAACATAACTATATTTTAAATAGTTAAAATAAAGAAATTATGTAATAAATTTAAAAAATTCTGAAAATCAGAAAATTAATTATAACATAATATTGAAATTAATAATAATTTAATATTTTTACATAATATTGTAAATAACTAATTTCAATTACATCAAGTAATAATTCGAGAAAATAACTTTCAAAAAATAATATTTATTTATAATAATTTTGAACTCTTAATCTGTATTTGTTATATAATTATATATACTAAAATTAATATTTATTGTATTTCAGTAATTATTTATTGTTTTTTGTGATAAATGTATTTTCAATGATTATGTATAAATTTTTTTTTTTTTGATATTTAACAGAAAACTTTTAATAACCATTGGAGATTAAACTACTATTATTGAATTTTTTAAATTTAATTTATTGTACTTATTGTATTTATTATATTTTTGTTATAACTTATTGATTAATTTTTATTAGAGGTTAAACTATTATTTGAGATTATACTATTTATTGACTAAGTTAATATATTTTTAGTACTTATTGTATTTTTCTAATTATTGTATTTTTTTCATTATCAATATATTTTCAATAATTGTGTATTTTTGCTATAAATTTTCAATAATTATTGGAGATTAAACTATTCTTATTTATCAAAGATGAGACTATTAATTTAGCTGAAATTATGAATGTTTGTGAGTTGGTTCGATTCGGTAGTAGGCTATTTGGCCAACCAAATTGACTTGGCCAAGTTGGGGAGTTGGTCAGCTGAAACCGATTGACCTTTTGTGAAATCCAACCCACTCAAGTTGTATCGGTTTGGATCAATTTTTTGGTTTAGTTAGTCGGTTCAAAAGATTTAAACTTAAAATTTTAATTTAATTTTAAAAATTACAGTGCAATTATTAAAAAACAAATTCAAAAATTAGGTTTATGATATAAAACATTTTAGACTAAGAAATATGGGAAATTTCCCACTTTTTCATATTAAAAATTATATTTAAAATACAAAATATTAATATATATCCATGGTTAGGTCATTCGATTTTGGTCGGTTTACATATGGCCAAAGTGAAACTAATCCAACTTGGTCGAATTGGGAAATTTTTTAACCAAAGATGACCTAAAATACTAGAACCAAGCAACTCAAGTCGAGTTGATCGGGTTGGTCAGTTTCATTAGTTTGATGAATTAACTTGACTGAAATTAATTATTGTTATTTTTGTATTAGAAAAAATTTATTAAAAGTAGTATATAAAATATGAATAATTATTAATTATTTAAAAAGTTGAAAATATAAAACAATTGTATACTCTTATGTGTTTCTATTAGGGTCATTTACTAGAAGACACCTTTAGGGATAGCAATTTTCCCCATCCCCGACAAGGACCTAACTTCCCCGACCCGATGGGGCCAAGGATGGGTATTATTTCGGCGGGGCGGGGCAGAGAACAGGAATCCCCAATCGGGGTTAGGGATGGGGATTTAGGTCCCCGCCCCACCCCGGATTATATATATTAAATGTTATTTATATTAAATATACTATTATATTATATATATATATATATATATATATCAAAACATATTTAAAAATTTTTCTATAATTTAAATTTTTTATTTATTTTAAATAAATTTATTTTAGAAAAATACTATTAAATGAAAACATTTTGGGAATTCAGGTCCCCACGAGGAACCCATCCCCATCGGGGATCAGGGATGGGGATTAATTTCAGAGTTGGGGCCGGAGACGGGGAATCCTTTGCCATTCCTACACACCTTATAGTTTTACATATTTACTTAAACCTACCTTGTAGTTTTCATTTTACTAAAACATCCCATATATTGTACAACTTATTTACTTAATCAACCTTTCATTAAGGAGTGTTTGTTTTTCCATTAGACCCATGATTTTTTATTCTAAAAATATCCTTAACACTTTTTTGTATAGAAAACAAAATTGACCAAACATAGCCAATAGAGTGGTTGCCCGTGTCTTATTAAGAGCAAAAATGGTATTTTTATTTTTATTTTCTTTTGATCAAATTTATTTAAATGAACATTAGGGTCAACACTGTCATTTTCCACAGTCATCTAATGGAAGATTGATTAAATCCATTGCAAATTATAAGTGATGTTTTAGTAAAATGCTAACTATAGGGTAGATTTTAGTAAATCTACGAAAGTATAAGAGGTATTTAACATTTTAGTAAATGACCCTTACTATTATTTAACTTTTGATTAATAAATCCCGTGCATCGCAGGGTCCCCGCTAGTTTTTTTCTATAATCAACAGTAAGAAGAGAATTGCATTCAACTCAGAGCCAGGAGCTCAAACTGTCCAGAGTTAGACTGTCAGGGAGGTTGCAAAACAACACTCAGTCATGTCTCTTTATGCATCACGTATGTTCTAGTAGGATTTCTGTTTCCTGTCTTACATCATTATCATAATATCATCCCAGACCAGGGATATCAATTTTTCTCATATCACTTAGACACCCATATGTTTTCATGTTTTTTAACCCTTTTTAAAGAACCAAAATTTCAAGGAGGAGGCACTCAATCAGTGAGATTACATAAGGTAAGCAAAATACTGTCAAGAGAGAAGGATTGAATCTCATACCACTCTTCCATGAGCTTTGTTTTCTCTTCAATGGGAATTATGGGAGAAAATTCTAAAGGATGATAATATTCATATAGTTCCTGTCTTTTGATGTCATACTCAGGATTACTCTGCTGCAACAAGTTATGACTGGCTAACCATGTAATTAGAGAAAAATGAAAGTTAAGTTCCAGAAGAAAAATCATAAATACAATCAAATAAGAAAAAAAAAAAACTTACTCTGGCCACGGCAGCCATTTATCCTGTACTTTGTTAGTGTAGCATCAAAATCTGCAATTACCTGGAATTGAAAAGAATTAAAAATAAGTATGCATGTATGTATTGTGTGTATAAAATAGAGAAGCATGTTTAGCCAGTGTTTGAGAGAGCTTAAACCGATAGCTTAAAAATGGCTAAAATGCCTTTGTTAAAAGTGACCTATATTTTTTAAATGTTCCACATACATTGTAGTTTTGTGCTAATTCCATTATAGCAAAGTTGTAGTTGTAATTTTGGGCTAATTCCACACTGAAATGGATGTCAAACATCAAAATTTCAAGTTCATGAATTACAATTCTTAGAATTGGGATTGCTTGAATTGGATTTCTTAGATCCAATTCCAATTACTCTAACCAGACATCTGCAAAATGCAAAATACAATACTGTGAAATTTATGACATTGGGATTGTCTTCATTCCCACATCAAACCATTAAAAATTTACTACCTCTCATCTACAGAAAAATCCAAACCATCTCCATGCACAAAGAAGGAAGAGGTGTGAAAGCTGACCCCCTTTTGCTTGGTTACCCCTCAGAACTTCAACCACATTCTCCAACAGTCCAACTACTGTCAAATGACTCAAACCATTTCTTCCCGAGAAGTCATGAACAAAATTAAGGAATCCCCCAAGCCACCCCATCTATCACTCTGATTTTCTAAGTGACAATTTGGATCAGAAATGTTCCATCTAACTGGCTTTCTTTGTGTGAACAGCAGTGCTGCATAAGATTCTGATAAGGGACAATCTACTGAGAAGAGGTGTGGAGGTGGATGATGAGGGTTGCAGCTTGTGTAGAAGATGTGTGGAAACCACTAATCACCTGATTCACTGTGATTTTGTATTCTGGATTTGGGGAAAGAGTGTTGGACCTATTTGGAGACAGGATGTGCTTCTCAGTGATGTGAATGGATTCATCGAAGTTTGGTTTACAAGGGGTTTAAGAAAGACTGGTAGGGTTGCATGGTTTATCATCCCAGGCAGTGTTTTGGGCAGTACAGAATGAAAGAAATAGCAGAATATTTGAGGGGAGACAGAGTTCAAAAGAAGAGGCTTTCAAGAAAGTGGTTGGCATGGTGTTTTCTTGGTTGTCAAATCAATCTTTGTTTAAAAATAGACACAGTAGTACATTTTTTATAAGGATTTTCTTTTTATAAGGAATAAAAAAGGATATTTGGATGTTTTGGTTCTTTGTAAAGGATCATTTGGCTGTATCCTTGTAAAGAATTTCATTGTACAGGGTACATCCTTTGTATCTTTTTTATTTTTGAATGAAATACTTTACCTTACAGTTTCAAAAAACCAAAAAAAAAAAAAATCTTACGACCTTACTTGAACAGGATCTGTTCTATAGGCTCATACCTCTGTATCCTTGAGTTCTAAGGAGATAGGAACCCAAGTCTGGTAGAAGAATTATGTAAAAAAAAAAAAAAAACCTTCAAGTCTAATTTGAATATCATTTTTAACAACAACGATCAAAGTAGGCCTTTTTTTATCAGCAAGACAAAATTAATTCATTAAATTAAAATGTCATGTACAACAACAATCAAAGTAGGGCATTAATTGAAGACTGTAAAACCCATACCCTGCATATGATCAAGAATAGGGAGGATGAATACACAGCATTTGGCTAAAACAGGCACAAGAACATAAAAGACTAGGTACTGAAAACAGATCAAGCCACCCTTATAAAGGAGTCACCAAGCTAGGGACACTCCATACAAGATCTAATCTCCTTATGTCTAATTTGAATATCATTTTTAACAACAACAATGAAAGTAGATCATTAATTGAAGACTGTAAACCCTACCCTGCATACGATCAAGAGTAGTGAGGATGGATGCACAGCTCTCGGCTAAAAAAGACATAAGAACATAAAAGGCTAGGTACTAAAAACAGATCAAGCCACCCTTATAAAGGAATCAACAAGCCAGGGACACTCCATAGAAGATCTAATCTCCTTACTCTTTCCCTTTCAAATGCATCAACAATACCATTGGCAGTTATAGGAACCTATCTGGAAAACCCTAGAAGCCAGTGCTTTTGCCTCTCTAAAGGTTCAAGAATGGAAATATTTTAGCCATGTACTCAGGTCCTATTCAGCATGGTGATGTGGTGAGATCAGAACTGATGGCAAAAGTATGTGGTATTGAAAAAAGGTATAGAAATGGGGATTTACAGGCTGATTATTGAAGGAGATTCAAAAATTGTTGTGAACTGGCTGAAGAAGGGGGGAAGGAGTAATATGGAAGCTAAGGAATGAGCTCAGGCGCTTCAAGCAGATATCTAAAGACATGTTGATTCAAATAAGATGGATTAGGAGACCAGCTAACAGCATGGCTTATGGTCCAGCTAAACACAATTCAAAGACAATCTATGTTTTGCGCTGTTTTGTAATTAGTGGGATATTTCTTTTGGGATTCTTTTTCAGCCCACAACTTCTTGTTGTATATGCTTTTTTTGATATCTTTTGAAGGGCTACACAACAGGGGGTAGCCCATCCCCCAACTCATAGCCCACCCAACTCAGGTGCAGGAGGGATTCGATCCCAAGTCTCGGCCACCCAATTACTGTTTGGCAGTCACCCTTAGGCTATGTTTGGTTTGAAGGAAAAAGTAGGGAAAGGAAAGGAAAGGCAAAGAAACCTTTACAAACCTTGTATAGGTTTTGATATCTTTCCCTTCCATTCCCTACCTTTTCCTTCAAACCAAACATAGCCTTAATGACAATCAGTCCAACCCAAGGAGTAGGCTAATTTCAAACCTTACAACAGAGAGACAAGATCAGAATTCCTCAATCCTAAAGGAACTCTCTTTCCTTGGTACTCATTTTTCTATCAATAACAGCATAATTTCAATTCATTAAAGAGATAGAGTTAAGTGTACAACATAAGAAATCCAGAAGTAAGTGTTAGTCAATGAGAGATAAATTCCCTTATCTCTCCCCCAATTATTCACTTATTTACAAAATTGCCCAGAACATAGAATCTCTCCCCACCCCTTGTTTGGCTAAAACATCAGCTAGCATTTCTTTTTTTTTTATCAGCAACACAAAATTGATTCATTAGATTAAAAAATAGAGATACAACAAAGAGTTGTGCGCACAAAAACAAAGCCCACCCAGAACTATTCACTATTTACAGAATTGCCCAAAACATAGATTGTCTTTGAGTTCCTTGCTTTGTCAGACCATCAGCCAAACTGTTTGCAGACCTCCTAATCCATCTTATTTGGATCATCATATATTTAGAAATCTGCTTGAATCTACTGAATTCATTCCTTAACTTCCATACGATTCCTTCCCCTTTTTTCAACCAGCCCACAACTACTTTTGAATCACCTTCAATAATCAGCTTAGTAATCCTCATTTCTTTAGCTTTCTCTACTCCGTAGACTGCTGCCAATAACTCTGATCTCACCACATCTCCATGCTGAATAGGACATGAGTACAAAGCTAGAATGTTTCCATTTTCTTCCCTAATTACCCCACCAATACCCGATGGTCCAGGATTGCCCATACAACTACCATCAAAGTATAATTTCTTCCACCCAACACATGGAGGAGACCAGGCCTCATGAACAATCTGCCTTCTAGACAAAGAACCTGAAATTACTCCCCATGATCTGCAGAAATTTTCAACCTTGAAGTCAGAAAAGAGCTTTAAAGTGCTCACCCAATGTGCTACTCTGAGAGTAATCACCTCAACCACAGCTTCTTTACTTCTTTCCTTGTCTTCAAAGATTCTAAGATTCCTTTCCTCCCAAATTGTCTAGATTACTACTGCTCTAGTGCATCTCCACATAATTCTGCCTCTTCTTTTAGGGCAGTTGAAAAGGTGAGAGCTAAAAACACCTTCCAGACAATCAGGGGGAAGCCAACTGCATCCAAAAAGAGATGAAAACCACTCCCAAATAAAAGTAGCAAAAGCACAGGAGATCAAAAGATGAAAGGTAGTCTCACCATACAACTTACATAAAGAGCACCAACTTGGGGACAGACACCAATTTGGTCTTTTCCTCTGAAGCAAATCACAGGTGTTAATGGAGCCATGAAACACTTCCCAACAAAAAGCACTGACTTTTGGAGGGATGGGCCGAGACCGTATCTCCTTAACAGGGAAATGAGGAGAGGGGGTGGTGGAGATAAGAGAATTCAAAAAGGACTTACAGGAAAAAGAGCCCAACTGACTAAGGGTCCACACTCTAGAATCTGAACCACTCTCCCCAAGCATACTGAACTCAACAGAAGAAGCAAAGCTGAGGCATTGGAAATTTCAGATTCTCTCAGATTTCTAGTGAAGCCAAGATTCCAACTCAGGTTTGAAAGGGATGAGGAAGAGCTGATAAAATCACAAATAGGTTTACCTTTAAAACTAGAAAGCTCAAAGAGAGAAGGAAAAACCTCCGAAAGGGGGTACATCAGCTAGCATGTTAGCGCAACGTTCAACCCAATTGAAGGAAATTTCCATATCTCTTGTCAACCACCAGACTTTCTTCTTTCCATTGCTATATATCCGAAACTTTGAATCCTCTCCTTGTAACCAACTTACTACCGGTTCGGAATCACCCTCAACAACCAACTTCCTAATGTTCAGATCATTTGCTCTTTGAACACCTTCCAACAGGGCCAGCACTTCTGGTCTAAGGGAGTCCCCCTACCCAGCTGGCCCTCGGAAAAAATATTGCCCTCTGCATCTCTAAAAACCCCACCAATACCTGATATACTGAACCCTCTTTCTGGAAGGGACCAATGATAATTAGAGATGGACTTAGTTGAGCAGGATTCAGCCATTTCCTTCCACTTTCTAAAGAGATCATCCATTGACACAATAGAAAATGCATCCAAGGACTTTAGCCAATGTACCACTCTAATTGTGATTATCTCTATCACATCTTCCTTGCTTCTCTCCTTCTCTAGAAAGATTCTAGAGTTCCTTTCTTCCCAAATTTGAGGGTAAAAGCAAAAAGTAATGCACTGCATCAAAATTTCTAGGGGAAAATTTAGAAATGGTTTGTTTTATATATATATAAGATTTTCTAACTTTCACCTTGTCGGCAAACATACTACTAATCCTTCATTGAACGTCTAACTGAATAATTCAACCCCCCATATTAAATGAACCTACCTGTTTTCTTTCCTTCTTTAATATACCAACTGAGGTTCAGAAAAAGTGTGAAATTGGAAAGGATTCCATGCCCACAGAATCCATCATGTATGCTTCACATAAATTTCTTTGCCTTAGAAACAGAAAAAGAAGTTTTATGTAATATCTGCTTTAATGTGAAAGAGGAAATAAAATACAAGCACCCTTTCATTTAGGATGTATTTAAATACTGGAAGTAGAAGCTCTTACCAAGCTAGTAGGAAGCTTGAAGGGTGTGGTTAAACATCTTATTTGGAGAATCAGTTCAAGGTGGAATGTGAGAGGCATTTTCTTGTTTCATTTATTCTTCATGACTCTCTTGGTTGCCTCCCCCTCATCCTTCTCCAAAAATGTATGGGGCTCAGGTACATTCTTCCTCCACATTGATGACTGAGCTTGACAAAATCTTCTAGTTCACAAACTCATCAACTGTAGTACGTTTTTTGGCAAATCATTGTCTCGTGAGCTTGGTATATGCTGAACTGGTAAACCATTAATCACCTCTTACTATAATATAGGTTTACCTAGCAGACTTGGCATCACTTGATACCCAATTCTGGGATGTCTTGGAAATGCCTAGTCGTTTAGCATCCTTTAAGTTGCTAATTGAATCATTAGGTTCAGGAGCAACCAAATGTAGCTAATAGAAGGAAACCGAATAGAGCAGTTATTGTTAAGCAATCCAAGTCTTGTGAAGCTGTGATTCAAAGTTAATGGTTTACCAAAGTAATTCAAAGTTCATTTCTGGGTGCAACGTTAAAGCACCATAATTTCAACGATTCCTTAGTTTTCATGGTGTATCACATTCGTATCTATATACCAGAAACTGAATAAAAAACAAAATTTTAATAAAACAAACTATAAAGAAGATGTAAACCAACACAAATAAATTGTCAACAAGTTCAGATGAAAACCTGGAGTTTTCCAGGACCGGCATTCCGAATTGCAGCTTTTTTGTTCTCGAGCAACTGAGGATCGCCGACCACCACCATTCCATCGGAGACCTTGGATCGATCACTTCTCTCCATTCCAACCTCAGCCCTGTATGCACTCGTACTGAACCAAACCCTATTTGTATATATATAATACAACAAATGAATCAACAGAGAGCATAAAGTGCAGTTGTAGAGGATCGAACCCGGAACAGACGATCGTAACAAAGAGAAATATGCCCAGACATATGTACCATGTATGTGTACATGTATCTGTATACATCTATGCGCGGTTATGCGACTTAGGAAAGTGAAAACTGGAAAGAATTCTAAATCCCATTAACTTTTAAGGATATGGGTTTGGAATGAATGCTGAATGCATGTAGGTGTGTATGTAGAGAGACACAGAAGGAACCTGGGTTTGGTCCGAGCGGGAGAGAAACGTCGTTCGCAAATGCTACTTCTGCTCACACCGAGGATGCTTTGGAGACGGAGTCGACAAGTCATGAGAGAGAGAGAGAGAGAGAGAGAGAGAGAGAGAGGTGGAGACTGCGGAGTGGAACGGAGTGCTTTACTCTCGGACTCGGATCATATGCTTCAAAGGGAAACGATTCGACCACGTCCCATTTTCATATTCCGAACCGGAACCGAACCGAATTAACCGAATCGATCAGTTCGGTATTTTAAAAAATAAATAAATAAACCGAAGATACGGTTAACGTAGAAAAAACACGTGATTAAAATATTGGGAAAATTCTTGATCAGTAGTACTTAGAGGTGTAAATTGGGCCCGACTGCCCTCGGCCTGGCCCGGAATGAAGGCCCATGGGCCGTGCCAGCCCCAGCATGAAGGTCAGTGTCATGCTGGGTCGGGGGTCTGCTCGTGGCCCATAGCACGGCCCCTCATGGGCCGGCACCAGCATGGCCTAAAGGGCCATAGCGGGCCAAGCACGGCCCGCCCAGAATATAGCCCGTTGCCCCCCAGTGCCCTGTCGGCTAGCCCCAAAGGGGCCCAATGGCTAATTTCAGCTTTTGGAGGGAGTTTATAGAAATACCCCCCAACAACTATAAAGAGTCATATTAAGGGGGTATTTTGTGTATTTTAGGGGGGGTTAAAATGACATAAATGCCCCCCAATGACTATATAACAACTAGTTTAGGGGGGTTTTGGGTAAAGTTATAAATAACTTTACAATGACCAAAATACCCCTCCCGACAACTAAATAACAGTTAGTTTTTTGGGTATTTTGGACAATTGAATTATGTTCAATTCCTTTAAATAGCTCTATCCTCCACCATTCTCATCACACCAATTCAACAATTCTCTTATTAAGTTATTCTCTTAATCTCTTCGGTCTTTCCTCTCTCTGTCTCTCAGACAATCTAACTCTCAATCTCTCATAGTCTCATACATTCTCTGCAATTTGAGTAAACTCTAATAGTCTCATAGTCTAATTCTCCAAGTTAGCAATTTGAGAGGCTTGGAGCCTTGAACGTTGTCACGTTGAAAGGTTTTAACCGTTGAAATCAAGTTGGGATTTTGAACCGGCAATCCGGGGTAAGTCCAATTAAATTAATTTTATTTTTTTAGAATTTGAAAAAAAAATGGCTAGCTCTTCCCAAAACCTCAAGTTTAGTAGCCCGATTTGGGGAATATTTAAAAATGGAGAATGTTTAGGGGAAAGGGAAAAAAACAGTTTGCAAAAAATGTAGAAAAGACTTTAGCTATTGTAGCAATGGTGTTACTGGCCATTTGACTAGACATTTTCTCACACATGAGAAGGAAGAAGAAATAACCCACAATTTAAATGAATTTTTGAAATATAATGGAAAATAAATTTTAAAAATATTGGGAGAAGTCGGAGTCTCAGAGAACATTTCTCGCCGCCAATCCCGCCATGGCACCTGACCCGTGATCTACTAACCCCTCCAGTGTCTACAAGCTACAATTCCATCGAAGTCTTGTTAAATCGTTTTAGTGCAAGACTTGCAGGTACCACGCTACCATTGTACCAGGGTTGGCTAGATGCAATCAAGAATCATGATGTAGAATATAGATTACAACTTTACAATTACAAAGACAAAGGAGGGCATGATACTACTACATACACCCAATATTTCATTTTTCACCTAAAGCAGATGATGAAAGTGTGCGTGAATGCTTTCATCATAATGTATATGTAAATTTTGTTTAAATTGTAAATTTTAACAAATAACCCACAATTTTTTATTTTGTCAAATTGTTGTAAATTTTGTTTTAATTTTATTTGCTACTAATGTAATTTTGTATTTTCAAATTGTAATTATATAGTCTATAATTCTATATTGTATTTTTTACATTTTATTAATTTATTCCATTTTCATATTCCATTCATCCCAATATGAAGTTTCTGAAGTGTCCAACTATTGTATATTTCATAATTTCAATATTTGTATAATTATATGCTTTGTAATTTGTACCATTATTCATTCAAATTTAAATGAAATAAAATTCTTAAATTCCTATTTGAATTGTTTTATACTTTTCTTTATTTATTCTTTGGGTAATCGCAAATTCATAATTATTCGTATCATGTCCTCATATCCATAATCCAATTAGTGAGTCTAGCCCGATTCGGCCCAGGCCCAAGGCCCGCTCTATGGCCCAGCCCGGCACGACCCAAGCCCACGGCACAGCCTACAGCCCAGCCCGGCCCAGGCCTATAGCACGGCAAGGCACGACACGAGCCCGCCTAGGCCTGGACCATGGGCTGTGCCGAGCCAACCCGCAAAATTTTCATCAAGGAGGGCGGCACAGCCCATGACAGCCCTCATGCCAGTACGGCACTGCCCACCTTTAGCGTGGGCCGCCCACGGGCCCACTTTACACCTCTAGTAGTACATTGAACTTGGGGGTTGTCTCAAGTGAGTCCCTGTACTTCAAAACGTGTCTATGCAGTATCCCCAAACTTTTAGAATGTATCTAATAGGTCATTGTCGTTAACATTATGTTAGTCATCTATATCACATGATGACATGTGCCACTTAAATTTTTTTAAATACCAAAACTATCCTTGAGAAAAAGACATTGTTCATTGTATTCTATCTTAAGTCTGAAGAGCTATGCCATTGCTATGATAGTTCTGGGAACTGACGATGGTACCAAGAATAGAAATGAACAAACCAACGATGGTGCCGGGAACTAACCAAGTTCTGACAATGGCTGAAATTGCCATTTGCTACGATTTCCTATATATTCTTGAATTTTTTATTTTATGTAACTAATGAAAATTTCCTATATTTTGTAAAATCCATCTTGGATAGTTGCTGCAACCTTCTTATCTCAGCTAGGATGCAT
This sequence comes from Nelumbo lutea, assembly GCF_056320005.1. NCBI lineage: Eukaryota > Viridiplantae > Streptophyta > Magnoliopsida > Proteales > Nelumbonaceae > Nelumbo > Nelumbo lutea. The sequence goes on along the minus strand of NC_142685.1, from coordinate 69,056,632 downwards.
GGGGAAATGATGTTGAACTTAGCATTTACAAGGAAAAGGTTCTATTGATTGTTGATTATGTTGTAGCCCACCCACATATTCATTGATAACCGGTAATCGATCATTCCACAAGCCAAAAAACAAGATTGCTTGGAATCAAGGTGAAACGAAAACATAGTTTACTGGAATCATGATTTAAACGGAAAGAGTTTTGTTTAAATTGGTTTATGTGGATGTGGCAAATAAAGAAAATTAGATGACACCTGATGGGTAGTTTTGACATTTCCAAAATTAACTGATGAACTGTTAACGACAGGGACCTATTAGACACATTTTAAAAGTTCAAGATACTGCATATACACGTTTTGAAGTTCGAGGGCTGACTTGACACGACCCCTAAAGTTTAGGGTATTGATCAGGAAGTATCCATATATATATATATATAATATGCATTAAATATAATATATTTATAATATATTATATACATTTACAGTATTTATAATATATTATATATTATTTGTTAGTTATAGTATAATATTATACATGTATTGTATTTTTATTATATATTTATTTATGTTGGCACTTGGATTAGTCGAGGGCAACAAAGTAAATTCACTCCCAAGCTTCGAAGGAGGGCCGAAGGCTTTGAGGGTCCGGAGAGGATGTGTTGAGGCCGAGGTGGATCGCTCCCTCAGATACTGTAGAGGCCGAGGGATAGTACTGAGAAGGACGTTCAAGGAGATCGAGACACAGCTACTCACTTGTGCGTATGAGGGGTCTAGAGGAGCTCTCGGAAGTTGTTCTCCAAGGAAAAGAGTGTCAAAGACCTCGGGTGGAAACCCGAGGCAAGGACTCCAACGGTCAAGTTAGTGTCTGCACTAGGTAAGCAGTAAGTCTGGAGCAGAGGGGTCCAGATGAAATCGCTGATGGCACTAAGTCCTCAAAGGAGAGAATATGAGAGGTCTCAACAGTTCTAGAATCCCTTACCTTGTGGGAGGCGCATTGCCTTTATAGTCGGAACTGCCTGAGAACAATAGGGCTCGAATGGCCCAGATGCGAGCCTTACGAGGGCTCGCGAGATATTCCAACGGAGGACACACGACGCCTACAATTGGGTCTGTCTAGTTTGTACCGAAGGGGTCCGCGCGTCCTCATGGCGACCCCATGCTATCACCCACCGTCTGACACGCATCAGCCCCGTATTGGGGGAGCCGAATGCACCTACATCAATTTACAATATATATATATATATATAATTGAAATTTTGAAGAACCGAACTGGTTAAAAATCAAACTGATTTAATCAGTTGATTCAGTTTGGTTTTAATTCAAAGCATTGCAAAAACCAAAAAGGACCGGTTCGATTTGAAATATATGCCCATGGTTCAATTAACGAAACCCTTATAACCCCTAATATCCTTGTTTAAAAGACATAACAACTTATTTTTGGTATTCAAAGACAAAAAACAACTTGGTATCAAAGATGCCTCATGAGGGTATTTTTGTCTTTTAAAACTAGATTATTTAAGCACATTAATAGAGACATGAAGCAGGAGGGTGTTTTTGTCTTTTAAAACTAGATTATTTAAGAACACTAATAGAAACATGAAGCAAGAGGTGCGAAGTGCATAACTCCCCCGAAGAAATGAATAAAATTTGGGTAAAAAGACAAACATATCCCGAGTTTTCGCAAATTGACTTGAGCATACCCTGCATTTTTCGAAGACTTAAATATACCTTGTGGTCATTGGGCACAAGGAAATTTAAGTGAATAAAATTTGAGTAAAAGACAAACATATCCCGAGTTTTCGCAAATTGACTTGAGCATACCCTGCATTTTTCGAAGACTTAAATATACCTTGTGGTCATTGGGCACAGGGAAATTTAAGTGAATGACTTTTTTACCCCTCTGCATTCTTCAAAATTTCAAAGAGAATTTAAGTGAATAGACTTAAATATACCTTGTTGTCATTTAAAAGATGTTTATTCTTTATAATGGTTAAAATAGGAATTTTAAAATATTAAAAGAGGCTCATGAAACAACATATTAAGTTTTATCGAATGAGGATAAATTTAGGGAGAAAGACAGTTAAGCCCAGGGTCAGAATTTGTAGGCCCAAAGTATTGTTGGGGTAGGTTCCAGCTTGAAATTGATGCCAATTCCCAACGGGTGTTGATGCATAGAGTGTGGATTGTTGACATTTTGAATGTTTATAACTTTACAATAGAAATAAAAAATCTGCATTAGACTTGTCTGTACTTTTTCGATAAATTTAAGTCATGTGGGGTCAGCCCACAAGGTATCTTTAAGTCTATTTGGAAAATTAAGGGTATGCTTAAGTAAATATATGAAAACTTAGGGTCTCCTTGAGTCTTTTACCCATAAAATTTTGTTTACGATTGAGCTCAAAACAGATTATCCCTATAAACCCCTTGCATATCTAAAAAAATCTGCCAAAACATTGGCCAATCTCCTTTCCCATTAAATCCTTAATGTCATACGACAATTAAGCCATTAAAACCTTTTTCATTCCTCCTTATAATTCCAAATTTCTGCTTTTGGGTTTCTAATTGGGCTTTTTAAGAATCACTTATTGAATTAAATAAACAACTTCTTATAGTTTGATGAGGTGTTTTTTCATCTATCTATTTTTTTCAAATCCCGTTTTTAATATTAAGCATTTGATGATAAAAAGGGTTGTTGAACGATTTTTTCATTAGAGTGACTATTTTAACCCTCATTGAACATCGAGGCATCTGTATCTCATTTAACCATGCAAGAGCATTATTTCCTAATGAATTAAACACCTTGTTATTAACTCATTAATCTATACTACCTTAAAAAGTACTAATAGCCCAAAGAATATTTCTGGATTTTTTTTGAGAACAAAATTTACCTCTCTATATTTAAATTTATTAATAAAAAATGAGGGCAAATAGGGTAATCTAATATTGCTATTAAATGAGTTGAAAAGAGGTAGTTTTAAGATATTCAATGCATTCAATTCTCTCTCATTAAATCCAATATTTAAGGTATTAATTTGTATTCACCTTCATCGAATCATATATTTAAGGCATTTTGTTTTTCTCATCATTAAATTCTATAATTAAATTCATAATAATAAATTAATAATTCCAATAACATAAAACTTAAACTTTTAAAATCTACCTGAAAAAATAATGTTTTCATCTAGGTGGTGGTAAGAAATTAAGCCATTTTGGGTCAAATGGGACAATCAATGTTGCCACAATTAAATAGTAAAATTAAAAAATATATAAAGTGCAAAAAAATATTGAAATAAACAAAATTGTGAACATTTTTAACATCATATATTTGACATATTAAACAGTAAGTATGATAATTAACACAAATCATCAGTTCAACTATCAAGGTCGAACAGGTCAAACCGCCCCACATCAACTCTCTCTCTATATCTATCTATCTCTATATATATATGTGTGTGTGTGTGTGTGTGTGTGTAAAAAACATATTTTATCAATAAATAGTGTATAATTATGTTTTACATATAATATATGTATTATGTTACATTTATTTATGTTTTTCAATTCAATTATAAATTTTTTATTTATAAAAAATATTAAAAATTGCAAAATGGGGCCAACAAAGGGATATTTTTTTGTGAAAATAGAAAGGCAATATGCCTAAGGCCCTTTGGGCATATAGATCTTGAAAACTTACCTAAAATAAATAAAAAGTTCACCCCAATTAGACACCAGAGTGCAAAGTTATGTCCTCCAAAATTTTGCACATAATTAAGTGTGCAACCCGCGACCTTGTGACTGGGTTGAAGGGTCAATGGTTGAACTACCCAGGTTAGACAATTTTTTACCAACTCAATGGTTTTTTAACAAAAGGGTGAGTCTCAACAGAACCAAATCTGAAATCAAGGCTAAGTGACGATTCGAACGATTTAATCAACCGGGTCAATGGTAGGTTGAAAACACAGATGATAAATAAGAAATATTTTTATTAATGATGGAATAGAATGTAAAATTTCAAACCAATTGGAAATAAAATTATTTTCATATTCTCTCTCATTAGATCTCATATCTAAGGTATATTATCTTATTAAATCTTATATTTAAGATATAATTTTCTCATCATTAAATTCTACTAATTAAATCCACAATATTAATTTTAATAATATAAGTAAATATTTTTAAAAATAATTCAAAAACGAAACCATTTCCTTCCCTTCTAGTGGTTGGTAAGCAATTTAGCCATTTGGGGTTAGATGGATTAATAAATAATGCCATAATTAAATAATAAAGATTAAAATAAGTAAAATATATAATACAAAAAAATCTTACCACCAATGGTCGGTAAGAAGTATTTTTATTAATGATGAAAATGTAATTCCAAATTTAAAATCAACCTAGAATGAAATGATGTCATATTCTCTCTCATTAAATCTCATATCTAAGGTATATTCTCTTATTAAATCTTATATTTCAAATATATTTTTCTCATCATTAAATTCTACTAATTAAATCCACAATATCAATTTTAATAATATAAGAATAAATATTTTTAAAAATAATTTGAAAACAAAACCATTTTCTTCCCTCCTAGTGGTTGGTAAGCAATTTAACCATTTGGGATCAAATGGGATAATAAATAATGCCATAATTAAATAATAAAGATTGAAATAAGTAAAATATATAATACAAAACCATTTTCTTCCCTCCTAGTGGTTGGTAAGCAATTTAACCATTTGGGGTCAAATGGGATAATAAATAATGCCATAATTAAATAATAAAGATTGAAATAAGTAAAATATATAATACAAAAAAAATAATCTTACCACCAGTGGCTGGTAAGAAGTATTTTTATTAATGATGAAAATGGAATTCCAAATTTAGAATCAACCTAGAAATAAAATAATGTCATAGTCAAATAATAAATTTTTTAAAAATAGAAAATACAAAGAATCACAAAAATTGAAAAGGTAGAGAAAATTTTGGGCACATATCTAATGTTATATTTATAAAAAGATAAAATATTGGGCACATCTATAATATTATACATTCATTATATTGAACACAAATAAATATTATACAAAAGAAATAATTTTATCAATGATGGGAATGTAATATAAAATTTAATGTCATCCTAGAAATCATACTATTTTTCTTTTTGGGTGGTGTGCTAAGTGGTTTGGGTCAAATGGATTGATCGATAATATGATAGTTAAATAATAAATATTAAAAAAGAAATAAAAAAGTGCATGTATTCCAAAGAATATATAAAAATTGGGTTCGACTATGATATTGGAAAGATATGTGATTTGAATTTTTTACCAATCAACTGGTATAAAAAACGTGGTAATAAAAAAGTGCATGTATTTCAAATGTTTTTTATCAAAATTCATGGGTGGGTTTTGATTTGTCAAAACTCTTCCTACCATGTCTTTCCCGCATCATAGATTTTTATATATTAATTATGTCAAATGAAAATTAAGTGTGATAAGTAAAAAATATTTATATAACATAGATAGAGTATATAATTTAAAACTGACCAGAGCAAAGCTATTTTCTTATTTAAATGGTGGGTTAATGATCTAACCTTTTAAAGAAACTCATGATGTCATAATTAAAAAGTAAATATATATAAAAAAAAAAGATAGAACACAAAAAATGAAAAGTATATAATTTTGTCAAAAACATTTAGGAACATTTCTAATGTTATATATTCATCATATTAAATAAAAATAATTGTTAAAATAAAAATTATTCTTATTTATGATAGAAATGGAATACAAAATTTAATAATAATAATAATAATGTTACCAATCATAATAATGGTGATGATGATGATGATGATGATAATGTTATATATTCATTATATTAAATAAAAATAATTGTTAAAATAATTTTTTTTCTTATTTATGATAGAAACAGAATACAAAATGTAGTAGTAGTAGTAATAATAATAATAATAATAATAATAATAATAATAATAATAATAATAATAATAATGATGATGATGATGATGATGATGATGATGATGTGATTTAAAATTTCATTGTAATTTAAAATTTCCACTGCAATGCATGTGCACATTTACTATAAGTATTTAAGTTTATTTTTAATCATATTATTACTTTTGTTAATCTTCAATTCCTATCTTAACTGTGATATATCCAAAATTCAAGTAATGAATATGAAAAAAAGTTCTTATGTGCAACACATGTGCTTAACTACTACTAGTAAAAAGCCTAGAAACAACAAAATACTCCTTTCTTGTTAGTTTGATATACAAAGCATGGGGACATTTTCCATGTGAGAAAATTGCAAAAGAAAAAAATAAAAGTAAAAAATGAGTAAAACAAACTTGGGTAGAGTTTCATTCAATATAGGTTCGTTAGAGATCACTTCACTCCCACTACAACTTGCTGGGTAGGGTAGAAGTGAAGAAAAAGAGAAAACTTTAGGCTCTATTTTCTTTGAATAATTTTAGGGTAAAAGACTAAACCTGCACTAAAAGGTTGTGGAGCATTTAATGCAAATGTACGATCTTGGCACATTTACTCCTGAGATGCTAATTAAGGATCGTGGTCAGCTGACACCTTTCTAATCCCCCCTATGTGATTGCAATCTATGGGATGATTAATTCTCTCCCGAGTGATTCTGACTATAAAAGGGACACTACAACTAAAGGTACAACATACATACTTGAGCTATCACTTACTCTCTTTTGGTGATCTTAGCTTATTTTGAGCCATTGGCTAACTTGATTGTCAGAGTCCTCACCCTTGGGAACACTCTCGGGACTTCTTACATCTTTTCACTCTTAGAAGGCAAGACTCGTAGCCTTCAGACCTCAAAAATTACCTCATTGCCCTTGGCTCCAAATTTGCCAGTAACATGTTGGATTGGCCTCAAATACATTTGAGTTGGATGCTTCAGGTTCTTCCAATGATTCTCAAGATTAGATCGATTAATTGTACAACAAAAAACCATAGCTACCAAACAAAGCCAGGAAAGCCCCAATGAGATCCTAAAATTGGGTTTATTGCCCTAATCTCTAATAAAAAGTTCCCATTATCACCAATGTCTATTGTGCTATTGGTGGTGGCATAATTAGAAGCACCTTCAATCACATCATCTTCTTGTTTCTATCCAACATCTTCTTTGGTGGTGGGGGTGAGTCCTCCACTTTTTTAATATTGTTTTTTCTATCGAACCTTCCCATGCTAGAGGAGATCTTTTTGTTAGTGTCTCTTTGGAGGGCTATCTATATGACCTCTTGTGTGATATTCTTTCCTCGATTGTTGTTGAAGGGCCTATAAAGGCTAAATTTGTTTTTTTTTTTTGAAAAAATCAATTACATATAACGTGAGATGTAAACAGATATTGATAAATTACTAATGGAAGGGAGGTTTTTGTTTGGTGACATCATTCTACAAGGGAGGTCTTTGCCTTCTTTTAAAAAGAGGGGGGAGGTCTTAATATTTAAGGTAAATATTAGGGGGAGGTTTAAGTCTTACCCTTATCCACTTTAAAAATTTTAAATGGTTAATTACTTAAGGTTGTATTTGGTTTGAAGGAAAAAATAGGGAAATGAAGGAAAAGGTACGAAAACCTTTACAAACCTCGTATAAGTTTTCTTACCTTTCGCTTCCTTTCCCTAACTTTTCCTTCAAACTAAACATAGTCTAAATGATTATGATCCAGAGCAAAATCAGATGTTTCTAATGATTGGATAGGTTTCCATTGGCAACCCATGGTCATGTTTTACGACTTGCTGCCAACTTCCTCAATTTTTGGGTGGAACAAATGTTATTGAGCTTGGATCTATTCCTCACACTGACCTCCCAATGCCTCCCAGCCGCACATCGAGAACATCGCCCATACTTTGTGTTGTTATTCATAGAGAGATGCTCCCATTACATGGTGGGATAGGGCTGTGAGGTCGGCGTAAGGTGTGCTATGTGAAGATCAAATCCCAATATTCAATGTTATTGTGGGGTCGATTTATCAAGGAACATGAGAAAAAACCCACTATCCGTTTGTTGTTAAAGGGATGCTAGAGCTGTGATAGGGAAGAAGGTGGTAGGTGGAGGCCCTTATGGCCAAAGAAGAGGAAGATGAAGACTTTGAACTAATTATAAAGAGATTGTCTTGGGCAGTCGAACCACTAACCCAGAAATCGGTGGCCAAAGTGGTTCCAATTCTAGGTCGGTTTTGTGACGTCCCCCCGTGAGGAAAACATGGACGAGGACATGGCCTATGTTCAAAGAGAGTAATAAAAGAATTTTACTTTAATTTTTGGTATGGCTGCCAATATAGGTAAACTATTTTTCAAAAAATAATATTTTTGAAAAAAATATTTTTTTTAATGCTAAATCCTAACTTAACCCCTACCCAATTGCTATCCAATGAAATATCATTCTCTTTATCTCATCTAGTGGTGCAATATTATATAGTAGAATGCAAAGAATGGTCTGGCCATTCGACCCGAATGGCCAGCCCGTTCTAACAAAAAAATTGAAAATGGTCAAAAACCGTTCAAATGGTTTGAATGGTTAACCGGCTGGTTCAGTGGTTTGCTGACCAAAATCAACGGTTTTGGAGGAAAACGGAACCGGTCAAGTTTCAGTTTTTCTAGTCAAACCGTCTAGTCCGGTCTAGTTTTGAAAACCATGATAGAAACCCTCATTCCAAACCCTTAAACTTTAATGATCTTTTCTTATAAGGACAATTCAAATATAGTAAATGAGAATTAATTTGGGCTTCACACATGTGTCTTCCTTCATAGTAAAGGTTGAAAACAAAGACAAATAAATATGAAGTCTGGGAGGCTCAATATATCCATTTCATTATTTCTTTAAAACAATAAATTACATTACGATTTTTGTTTTTTGTTTTTGTTTTGCAGAGTAGTAATATCCCCAATGGATTAGATGATCTGTTATCAAATCAAAATCAAAGACAATTATTATCAAAGAATATTGTTAGAATGTTGTAGTTTTATTTAACTCTTGGAGATTCAAAACCCATATAAATAGATTTTTTAAAGAATAAATAATATCAGAACCCAACCCGAGTTCAATTCAGACCAACAAACAATGCTAAATAGGATTTTGGCTAATTTTTGGAAGCCATAGTCTTATAAGGAATAAAGAAAAATGGAAATTTAAATAAGAACAAGAAGTAGCAATAAAATGATCACTGGGCAGGACCTACAAACGATTTACCTTCAAAAATATTATGGACCAACTTCATCTCTTTTGTTGGAAGATATGGAATGGTTCTTTTAAGGTCCTAAGAAAATCAAAACAGGATTGGCATAGCAAAGATCAATACATCTATAAGCATGGGTCGTGAACAGGCATTAGAATAACTTAGTTGGGAATCTATTCCTAAGATGTGCTAGACACTAACATTTTAGAAGTGAGAACATGCCTTGATCATATTTACAGACTAGGTTGGGGTACACATAATTCAATAGAACACATAAGTAGATCATTTTTACAAATAATTTTTAAATCCAGGTTGACAAAGAACAAATGTGCTAAAGTCCACCAGGGGCATCTGAATTTGATAAAATAGAGATTGTTCTTACATATTATAACTATTGCATGCACATCAAGAGCAACATATTTAACCTTGTTTTTTTTTGAATTTTTCACCTGTTTAAATTGCTTTAATTTCTGATTTTTAAACCATTTTTCTAAATTCCACACATCAAGGCATTAATCATCAAAGTTTTTGGAACTTTTCCCGGATGGAATCTAGACAGTGAACTAGCTGACATTCTTAAAACCCTAACAAAATGGTTTCACTGCAATTTGATATTAAAGGAGCTAATTTGATGTAAAGAATCTAAAGGAATAGCAGTTTGATCTTGAAAACTAGGTCCAAACCTAAACCCTATAGGATTTGTAGATACTATACCCAGAATCAACTCTATATTAATTATGTTTTTTGGGTCTGACCCAACTAACTTGGTTATGCTTTACAAACCTTTATCTTGGTAATTTGATAGTGAACCTGAAACATCTCTCGCTCTCTATTCTCAAAATATCTTATATACCCTATATGTGACAAGGTTGGGTCATTTTGGGTCTGAAACTTACACAATGCTTTCTTTAGTTTTCCTTCAGTGCAATTTGAACAGAGATTGCAATGAAAAGGTATAACATGGTTCTGCTTCCTCTGCTAGAGGCTTTTCTATTTGCTCTTGCAATAGTCAAATGTGCCAAAACAAGTGTAAGTGAGTCTTAGAACAGAGTTTGGTAACAATGCCTAGTGAAATCTAGACTACACAATTGAGCAACCTTGGGGAAAGGGCATAACAGAAAAAACTCAAAGGAAAACAAACAATTTGGGCTTGATTACTACGAAAAATAGGAAATCAAATATGTGGTTATTGAAATTCAGTCCATGTTTGTTCCCCAGCTGCCAGGCATGGCTTCACATACTTTGCTTTGAATTAGTTCCTCAAGTTTCATCTTTAGAGGTTAACGTGTGTTTCTGTCAAGGTAGGTTTCATGAAGAATTCTACATATCCTCCCATCATTTTCATGTGCCCAGCCTTATCAAAAGGCTGGACCAGAAAATGTGCAAGGAAATATCCAAGTGGACCAGAACAAAAAATAGTCTAAATAGTTAGCTAAGATAGAAGGTATGTGAAAACTTACAAGGTCTCTTCTAGAAAAATTTCCTCCAAATAGGAGAACCATAGAATCAGATATGCTTGTGGATCCCAGAGGAACATTGAGTTCACATTCACTTTCTCATTGAACAATTAGCCATGGGTAAGGAATTTTTAGTTCCCAAGCATTGACTGAATTATGGGAAAGAAGTTGATTTATTTAGGTTATGAAAAGAGGAAGGGGCAGTTCAATTTATATAAATTCCTTTTTCATTTTTTACTTTGTAGAGTTGAGAAGTGGTGTCTTTTATGCTTCATGTATCACTGAAGTAAAAAGAGCACCAGAATAGCAAAAAACTTGACATGGAATGTTACTAAAATGAATAACATCATGATATCAAAAGGAAATAAGTTTGAAGCTGACCTGTTAGAGCCAAATTGAATGCTGATGGTTCATTAAAGCCAGAGGATGTAAAAGAAAATTATTTGTCAACAATTTAGAGCCAAAGCTGAATATAGGAGAACTAGGTGGTTCCTTTGGTGGAGACTGCATAATTAAATAATGGTGGCAATGGTGTAGTGACTGTAACTAGCTGAGTAAGTGTTGGGAGATGATATGAAGTGTGGGCCCAATAGAAACTGTTCTATTATTACCTTTGTTATAGAACCTTAGGGAGCTTTACTTCATAAGAAACTGTAGGCTTCTATACAGTTTCTGTTTTAGCATATGTTGCTTTAATATCTCCTTAATGGATGTGTCTCATTGTCTAACTTCTTTCTTTTTAGAAGCCAAAATGTAGATGAATTCACTACATCATCCAGCTCCATAAGATCCTTCACAATGAGAATTGAAATACCAATGACTTAAGAAAATGAAATAATGAAATAAATGTTACTAAAAGGACATCTATAGATAACAAAAAATGGGAAAGGCAAAAATAAAGTAAAATGAGCTTGTCAAGAGATTATGCAACTTCTTTTTGATACAAACTATCATGTCTCTATCATCTATAAGATAAAAACATAAGGTGCTTAGAATTGACTATATAAAAAGTACTATGGATACAAAATATCTCCTATGTTAAGGTGCAACAATGGCTTATTTAATAATTAGGACTACCAAAACTATTTCTAGAGGCACTAAATGATTCAATACACTAGTCCAAAAAATAAACAAGATGAGAATCAGTCCTCTAATATCAGGTTTAAAATTAGTGATTAACAGTACAAATCAGATCTGAATGATAGCGCAAGAGCTGTGTATGTCGAAGAGAAGAGGTAAGAGAAGAAGAAGTTGAATTAGTCTTCCTTCTCCTCTAACCCTATTTTTTATTAATCTCTATAACAAATTGATGATGACAAGTATACCCTTAAGTGGGCAGCCAGCTTGGCAGTTTCATAAAGAAAATAAAATAAGAACAAATAATAGGCCCATCAACATAAAATACAAGATAAAATAAAGGATATCACATAAGAGGCTGTTAGGGCCCATTCAGCCCAGTCTCTTTACACTCCCCCTCAAGATGAGTATAGATGTCAATCATGCCCAGCTTGCTTATATAGTGTGTCAATTTCCCCTTGGGAACTCCCTTGGTCAAGATATTAGTTAGTTGCTCTTCTGATGTGATAAATGGTAAATAGACTTCTCTTGAAGAGACTCTTTCCCTTATGAAATGCCCATCAACCTCAATGTGCTTAGTTCTGTCATGCTGAACCGGATTATGTGCATTGTTGATAGCAGGTTGGTTGTCACAATAGAGCATCATTGGTTGCTCGTAGTCCACCCCCAATTCCTCTAGAAGGGATCATAGCCATAGTAATTCTGACACACCATGAGCCATTGCCCTGTATTCTACTTCAGCTGAGGATCTAGCAACTATTTATTGTTTTTTACTCCTCCAAAACACAATATTCCTAACAACCAAAGCACAATAACCAGAGGTGGACCTTCTGTCATCAATACACCCTGCCCAATCTGCATCAGTAAAGGCTTCCAGCTTCATGTGACCATGCTTAGCAAATAGAATACCTTTCCCTAGAGTACCTTTCAAGTAGCACAGAACCCTTTCTACAGCTACTAGATGAGTATATCTGGGAGAATGCATAAACTGACTGAGAACACTTATTGCATAGGAAATATCTGGCCGAGTCATGCAAAGGTATAACAACTTCCCAAGTAGTCTCTGAAACACTCCCTTATTAGACAACAGTGCACCATTTGTGGCAAAAAGCTTATGATTAGGATCAATGGGAGTGGTGATAGGTTTAGCTCCAAGTTTATCAGTGTCAGCAAGAAGATCAATGACATATTTGCGCTGAGATATGAATATACCATCCTTAGATGCCCAAGAAATACCGAAGATCTTCCAAATCTTTAATTTCAAATTCAGAGTGGAAAAATGCTTTTAGTTTACTGGCCTCTTCAATGTCATTACCCGTGACCACAATATCATCAACATAAACAATCAAGAAGGTCACCAGAGAGTCATTTCTCTTCAAGAGCAGTATATGATCAGATTGTGTTTGAATGTAGCCAAAGGAGACAAGAGTAGCCCAAAATCTCTCAAACCAAGCCCGAGGAGATTGTTTGAGATCATAAAGGGATTTGTGTAGTTTACACACCTTACATTTCATTTCTTTCCCATACACTCTTAGAGGTAGAGACATATAAACCTCTTCATGCAGATCTCCATTCAAGAAAGCATTTTTAACATCAAACTGGTGTAGGGGCCAGTCAAAGGTAGCTGCTAGAGAAAGAAAAACCCTAACTGAAGTCATCTTAGCTACAGGAGCAAAGGTCTCAAGATAGTCAATGCCATACATTTGGTGTAACCCTTGGCAACCAACCTAGCCTTATACCTCTCAACCGAGCCATAAGAGTGATATTTAATGGTAAACACCCATTTACACCCCATTGGTTCCTTCCCTTCCAGCAAGTCCACAACATCCCAGGTATGGTTTTTATGTAATGCTTCAAGTTCATTCGTCATAGCATCCCTCCATTCAAGTTGAGACAATGCTTCCGGTACAGACCTGGGTATCACATGTGAAGAGACAGAAGCAAGAAAGGAGTAGTAGGAAGGAGAGAGAAGGCTGTAAGATAAATGTTTGGAGATGCAATGGGCTGGACACTTTCGCTTGCCCTTGCGAAGAGCAATAGGAAGGTCAAGGTCAGGGATGGTCGAAGGTGGGTCGATAGGGGGCTGACCTGTTTCCTCAGGAATTGTAGGAGTGGCCATATGCTCTTCTGAAGGAGAGAAAACAACCTGCATATGTTTGAATCTCCACCTTTGGAGAGTAGGAGCAGAAGCAAGAGGAGGATCAGGGGTGGGTCCAGTGGAAGAGGTGGACACCCAATGATCAGACTCACAAGGGATGGGAAGAGGAACAGTTGGAGACATAGTAAAAGGTTCATCAGATTTTCCCCCTCAGGAGGAACACTAAAGAAAGGAGTCAACTCTGCAAAGGTGACATCCCGAGATACAAAGCAGGTGCCACGAACTGGATCAAAACAACAATAACCCTTTTGTGTAGAGGCATATCCCAAAAATACGCACTTATGAGCTTTAGGTTCAAATTTATGCTTTTGGTGACTATGAATATGCACATAACAAGTACTCCCAAATATACGGAGAGGGAGAGAAAAGAGACCCTCATCCGGGAAGAGAAGACTAAAGGGGGTTTTAAAGCCAAGGACCCTAGAGGGCATATAATTGATTAGGTAGGTAGTAGTATGAATAACATCTCCCAAAACCTTACAGGAACATGGGATGCAAATAAAAGGGATTTGGCAACGTCAACCACATGTCAGTTCTTTCTTTCTGCCACCCCGTTTTGTTGTGGAGTGTATGAACAAGAGCTTTGATGAATAACCCCAAAACTTTCAAGGTAGGTGGAGAGGGTTTTCTCAAAATACTTTTTAGCATTGTCAGAGCAAAATATTTTGATACGGGTATTAAACTGGGTGAGGATGAGTTCATGAAAAATTTTCACAATGATTGGTACTTCATCCCGAGATTTCATGAGATAAACCCAAGTATAACAAGAATAATCATCAATAGAAAGGATAAAATACCTATAGTCCCCCATGGTTGGCATGTGATATGGCCCCCACACATCAGAGTGAACAATATGGAAAGGAGAAAGAGATCTTTTATTACTGATTGAATAGGAATGTCTACAATGCTTTGGTAGTTCACATGACTCACAATGAAGATTAGATAAAGACACTCCTTTAAACATATCTAAGAACAGATGACTTAAAGCAGAAAAAAACAAATGACCAAACCGAAAATGACATAACAAAATTTTGTTAACAAACTCTGACACAACTGACTCTAAAGCAACTCTATGATGTGATCCTAAGGCTTGATCTGGTGTGTCCAGCAGGTATATTCCGTTCGTCTCATGGCCACTCCCAATCGTCCTCAAAAACTACAAGTCCTGAAAAACATAATGAGTGGGAAAGAAGGTTATGTTGTAGTTCATGGACTATGAACTTTGTTAAGCTACTAACAGATAAAATGTTTGTGTTAAGCTTAGGAACATGGAGAACAGAATATAAGAACAAGGTGTCAGAGGTCTTTATATCTCCTTTACCAGGGATGGGGGCAAGTGACCCATCGGCCAGGGATATTTTCTCTTTCCCAGAGAGGAGATGGTATGGACAGAAAAGGTTAGATAGGCTGGTCATATGGTCTGATGCACTGGAATCTATAATCCAAGGGAATTTATGATTACCTGAAACTGAAGCATGATTTGTTGAGGCATATGTACCTGAGTGAGCAAAAGCCGATTAAGATGATGTACTATTGGAAGGGTGAGTTGAAGAAACAATAGCTTCCAGGTGATTTAGGAGCCTCCCATACTTCTCAAAATCCAGCTTCCTTACAGCCAATTGCTCAATAGTTGATTTTTCTTCACTTTCCTTACTTCCCCCCAGGTATTGTAGAAGCATTAGTAGTCTTGGATTTTCCCACCTAACTGCCCTTTAGGGTTATTATTGTTCTTAAACCTATCGGGAAGAAGTTCAGGGTGAAGCTTCCAGCAGGTGTTCTTTGTATGCTGTGGTTTATTGCAATATTCACACAACTGCTCTCTTTTCTCAATAGGGCCCTTCAGTTTCATTCCCGCATGTGCAAAATGTTCTGTAGATGGACTTTGCAACTGCACCTGCCGCCTACTCTCCTCACTACTTATCATAGCATATGCCTGTGAAAGAGTAACCTCATCCCTGGCCAAAATGTTTTGTCTAATAATATCAAACTCACGGTTGAGTCCAATGAGAAACTCAAAACCCTATTTCTCTCCACTAGTTTTGTATACATTTCAGCATCCTTTTTACTCTCCCATACCACTGTTTCCATAACATCAATTTTCTGCCATAGGGACTTTAGTATATAGTAGTAGATTGCCACACTCTTCTCCCCCTGTCTCAGGTTCTTCACATAACTTTTCAATTTGTATGCTCTGGCTACATTCATTTTCTGTGAATAGGTCTCAGTTACACTGTCCCATATCTCCTTAGCCGAAGACATCCAGAGATAGTGATGGCTTATATGAGGTTGCATAGAGTTGACTAACCATCCTATAACAGTATAGTTCTCTTGCATCCATTTTTCAAATTCAGGGTTTGCCTCTTCGGGTTTCGCCTTTCTGCCTGTGAGATACCCGAGTTTTTCTCTACTACAAACATAGATTTTTATAGACTGTGCCCAAGCAAGATAGTTCGTCCCATCTAGCTTAATTGTGGTAACACCCGTCAAAACGAAATCTACTGGAGCAGGTCTAGAAACTGGCACCTGCTTGAACTCACTTCCATATGTCTCCATTAATCAAACGGAAATCAAAGAACAAAATTTTTTGACTATGTGAATTTACTTGAAGTCAAACCAGAACTTGGGTGCTTGAAAACTAGGGTTTTTCCCGTCCAGCAGATGTGAGGGAGAGAGAAGACACTGCCACACCTACCAGAGTAACCCAAACTCTTCCAAACCTGAACTGCCCTCTTTTATCAGTCACAAGACCCCTTCCAAACACAAAGCGCCACACCCAAGCTTCACCTTTCCTGGTAACTTGAAAATATCTAGTCGGCTAGGGTTTCGGGCAGCAACAAGGCAACATCACTTCTTGGAAAAATTTGGCCAGAACTAAACTCTCCAAACCCTTCTACCAACCAGGGAAGTAATTCTCTATACTATAGAGAACCTATCTCTCCATACACTCTCTTGATTTTAGAGTGTACAGGAACAAAAGAAAAAAAGAAGAAAGAGGAATTGAACCCGCTCTGATACCAAGATGAGAATCAGTCATCTAATATTAGGTTTAAAATCAGTGATTAACGGTACAAATCAGATCTAAATGATAGTGCAAGAGCTGTGTGTGTCGAAGAGAAGAGGTAAGAGAAGAAGAAGTCGAATTAGTATACCCTTAAGTGGGTGGCCAGCTTGACAGTTACATAAAGAAAATAAAATAAGAACAAATAACGGGCCCATTAAGTGAGGCCCATCAACATAAAATAAAGGATATCACATAAGAGGCTATTAGGGCCCATTCGGCCTAGTCTCTTTACAAAACATTTTATCCTAATTAGGCCAATCTTTAGTGTTGGGGAATCAAAAGGTCATAATAAATGCTTATTAAGAACTAATCTCATACCATATTCTCATATGTGGCATGAGCAGAAAATAGAGGATAGAAGACAAATGGCAAATTAACCCTATATTCTGCAAGTTGGGGGATCAACATACTCCACACCTTAGAGGATGAGCAGAATAAGAGTTTGCATACTTTAAGATAACCACAATGACACAAAAACACAAATGAAAAATAAAAAATAACTGAAGAAAACATACATTGAATACCATACATATACCTTGAGGACAATAGTGAGATGAACCGTTGAATATGGAGTATGAGTCATATTGTATGTTGGAAATCTGCCTCGACGTCTTGGAGTCAAATAGCCTTTTTTTTTTGAGACTCCAGAAGTGTCAGCAAAAACAGACAACTAACCTTGTATTTTGTATTATTTTGTATGTATATGCACTGTGCATATTTTAGGCTAAGTTTGGGAAGAGTTCAAATACAAATATGTACAGTGCAAAAACATGTAATTTGTATTTCTAAACCTTGTTTTGCACTGTACATATTTGTATCCCTACTCCTCTCAAACTGAGCCTTAGTAAAACTTCTTTCTTTCTATTTACAGTTCACTCCAGAGAAAGGTGTGGCTCAAAGAGAAATGAGATAGTCTTTATATCACCTATTGGTGAGGAAATCAAATACGAGAAACAACTAGAGCAATTTCTGAAGGCCCACCATGGAGGCCCTTCTGCTGGGCACTGGTACTCTCTCTCTCCACCTGCCCCTACTAAAATCTAAATGCTCATGGACACTTGAATGGCTATGCACCTGCAATAGTCTCCATATCTTGCTTGTAGTTGACACACCCTGGCATTCTACAAGGAGCCAAGGACCATTGAGAAGGCTAAGGCAACAGAGACCCCTGGAAAGTGAACCCCTGAAAACAAAGAAAAGAAGTTAAGCTCAAAAAAGGGAACTAAGGAGAAGGATAATGTGGATGGTGAAAGTAAAGGTTGAATGGTTCCTTGGATGTTGATGGAGCGCAATCCGGCCGGTCTTAGCTATCAACGAACTTGCCTCTGAGCTGGAGCGTCGGGGAGCCTGAAATGGGAAAGATGAGAGAACTCCGGGGGGAACCCAGTGTGATAACTCTGAAGCTTAAGTCAGTAATCTCTCAAAGGCAAAGTGTAGACCACGCAAAGTTCACATACCTTGTTTATTGGGGGCAGGGGGCTTTTATAATCACTTCGCGCACTCGCTCTGAGGCCCTTGTCAGGTCGGGTATGATTACCCTTGCGTCTGTTAACTCGGGCGTCGTTCTTTCTGCTGGGACAGAACCGTCACTGCCTAACCATCTCTCTAATCTGGAGATGGCGGTGTCAGGAGGCGGTGGCAGGTGGCCGTTTAGAGTGTGGCCATCAAGCGTGGGATCCCAAGTTAGTCTGGTGTGGCGCCCTCGGGTACAGACTTCCTCGGTGTCAGGCATAGTGCGGTTTACTTGGTTTTGGTGCCCTGAGGGCGATGTGGAGTGGTGAGTGAGGCGAAGTCTTGAGTTCGGAGGTATGTATAGGGCATGTCAGCTCGATGAGGTGTATCCCGAACTGTTGCACGGCAGGCCAGTTCGGCGAGGTGTATCCCGAGCTGTTACAAGGCAGGCCAGTTTGGTGAGGGGTATCCCAAACTGTTACAAGGCAGGCCAGTTCGGCGAAGTATGTTCCGAACTGTTATATGCAGGCCATTTCGGATTACTTTTCTGGTTTGGGACCAAGGGTGAGTTCGGGCCCCTAGTAGGGAGTTCTGACCACTGGTTTCTCCCCTTGGTGCTCGCGCCTTAGTCTTGCTTTTGTGCCGAGCTGTTGCCTTTGCCACGTGTCGCATAATTGTGAGGTCGGGCCAAATCTTCCTTCATCAATTGCCTCCCACTCCTCGCGCCAAGGGTCTTGCCCTGGTGCGGGGAGTTTTGCGAGGTGGTAGGTGTATTTGTCCCGTTCTTCGAATCTTTACTGCGCGAGTTGTTTTTGCCAGGGTTCTTCGGTTTTCTGGAGTGTCCGAGAAGGCGGGAGACGTGCCTACTGCTCATAAATGTTGAGGGACGAGGCAACACACATTTATTTTAAATTTCAAAAATTCACGCCGCTGGGACAAGACAGTGGGTCATTCAAATTTGAAAAAAGCGCGCCACTGCCGTTTTGAAGGGACGTGCGCTGGCGGTTGTCAGTTGCAGGGAGACGTGCGGCGCGTTTGTCAGTTTCAGAAACACGTGCGCCGGCGCGACGTCGGTTTCAAAAAGACGTATGTTGACATTTCGCTCTTTTCGGAAAGACGTGCGCCAATCACGTCTCGATATCAGGGGACGTGCGGTCAGCGCGAATGCAGGCCGTCGGATCGTCTTTGATCTGCACTACCGATTCTTGGTTACTGTAGCTATAAATAGTGGGGGACCCCAGTCGATTTGTCACTTCTACGGTTTGCCTCTTGAGCTCGCGTCCAAGTCTTTTCAGCTCGCGTCTAGGCTGGTTACTTAGCCTTCAAGGCTTTTGGCTTGTTCCCGTCTCCGGAGCCTTCAAAACTTTCTTCCGTTGAGTACCTTCCTGAATCCACCTCTTTTCCTCGATGTCTAGCTTTGATAGCTCAAACGACTCTTCAAGTAGGACTGACGTAGGTTCTACAAACCGAGCCGTATCCCCCCGACTACCTTAGTGATCCTGAGGTTGAAATCGAGGATGACTATGAACCCGTAGGCCGCGCCGCTTCGGGCAGTTTGGCGTCTACCTCTCGCCGAGGTCGGATGCTAGACATGTTTGGTCCCTCGACCATGACGCCCGAGGGGCTTTAATCTATACTTATGTCTTACAATCTGCTTGGGGGGTATACATATTTCATTCCTTCGGGTAGCTTTCCTTGGGAACACGGTCCTGATGAGATCGTAATTTTTCGAGAGCAGCTCACTGCGGGGTTGCGACTGCCTTTCCACCCCCTTCTCGTCGAAGTCATAAACCACTTCGGTGTCACCATTGGCCAGCTTCATCCGAACTCTATTCGGAACCTGGTGGGGATAGTCTCCCTCTTTTGTGAACATAACTTCCCTTTAGACTTGGAGATTTTCTCCTCTATCTTGATGCTCAAGAAGCAAGCGGGTTCTCTTCCTGGGGGAAGACGAGCGTATTACTTTTCTCCTCGCCCGGGCTTTAAGCTTCTGCACGATCTTCCTAATAAGGTCCCGGCGTGGAAGCGGGACTACTTCGGTGTGCGAAGTGCACAAGGATGGCCCTTTCAGACCGGGTGGGGTGAGGCCGCTCCTGATTCTGGTGTCACTCTTGACAAAGAGACGGTGAAGGGCCTCCGACAATGGGCACGACAAAGTTTAAAGTGCCATCAGTACTTGACGGAGGCCAAGCTTATTGCGGCTGGCCTGAGCTCGGGTAGGTTTCTAGTTTTGCGGTTTCTTGTTTGCTTTGTTCCTTCATTTTTTTCTGATGTCGAACTCGTTTCTGTAGGTGTGATGGATGCGGAGAGAACTCGTGGGGGCGCCTGTTCCAAGGCATGAAGAGGAGGAAGCGGGTCGCCAAGCAGACTCGTACTGAGCTGCCCCGGATGAAGAGCCTCAAGTTCCAGGCCACACGCTGGAGGATCTGCCCAGGGAGCCCGAGGTGACTCCATCGATGCATGAAGCGGCCAGGGTGCCTTACGCTGAGACTACTTACACGGGTGCTCCTGCTTACTCCAGTGGTCCTGCTCACTCTGGGTTCGCTCATACGCGAGCTGGGCCCTCGGGCTCGGGAGCTCAACGCTCTTCAGAAGAGTAGGGAGGTCGCGGCATGGACCGATCTTCCTTTGAATTAGGTCGCCTGCCGCGCCGTAACACATGCTGCCGAAGAAGCTGCTCGCGTCGCCATGGCCAGGTAGGCGATGTCTCTGTGTGATGCCGAGGCCATGGGGGTAGTCGTCAAGCACATGGAGGACTTGAAGTTGGACTTGCAGCATCAAGTCGAATATCTTCAGGAGGACATCAGAGAGAAAACGCAGATTTTTTCCCAAGGCATTGAAGACGCCAAGAAGAAGCTGTTGAATACTATATTGCCTCTCTGCGTTTTGACGATCTAATGGTGGATTCTTACAGAAGGGGGTTCAAGCTAAGCTGGTGGATGATCTAGAACACGTACCCCGACCTCGATGTTAGTGCCATCTCCACTTCGCGCATAACTCAGGAGATGGCCAACGCTGCTGATGACGAGCCAGATTCTGAAGGAGAGACAGGGCCTTCGGGTGTTGTTGAAGTGCCTTCTGATGGCGAAGAAGTAGCTCCGGGCATGTAAAGATTTTTTTTTTGGAAGTTCCTTTTGATGGCCAATGTACTCCTGTTTCTTGCAACAGAATAGACAATCTTTTTGTCTAAGTGTTCCTTTTCCCGAACTGATTCTTTGTCGAACTGATAATATGCCACTGTTTCTTGTCCGGGTTATTGTACTTACGCGACCTGTTTCGGCGCTAAGGATTTTGTAGCGAACTGATTTTTTTCCGAGCTGATAATATGCCTGACTTTTCTTTGCTTGCTTACGCCGAGGTTCCTCTTGGCTCTGCATCATGGCCCTTAGGCCCTTGAAGCGATTTCGTCCACTTCGCTTGGCGGTTTATAGGTAGTATCGCCTTAAGTTCACAATGTTCCACGCTCGAGGTACTTGTTTGCCTTCTAAGGTTTCGAGCTCATATGCCCCCCCGAGCGCTCTTGTTACTTTATAGGGCCCTTCCCAGTTTGGTCCAAGTTTGCCCACGCCGGGTTCGGGCACCATAATCTTACGAAGGACCAGGTCGCCGACCCGGAAGCTTCGCTGTTTTACTCTGGAATTGTAGTAGCGAGCTACCTGCTACTGATAAGCCGCTGTCCGGATGTGCACGAGGTCCCTAACTCATTTCCGCCGGGATCACTGCTTCAGTGCCGTAGGTGAGGTTGAAGGGGGTTTCTCCCATGGCGGTTTTTTTTATAGTTCAGTGGGCCCATAAAACGCTTGGTAGCTCTTCGGCCCACAATCCCTTAGCTCAATCTAGACGTGCTTTCAGTCCGCGCAGGATGCCTCTATTCATAACTTCCGTCTGACCGTTTGCCTGCAGGTGCACGACTGATATGAAGTTCTGCCGAATCCCCATGTTCTGGCACCACTCTTGGAACTTGATATCCTTGAACTGCTTGCCGTTGTTGGAAATTAGTACCCGAGGTAACCCGAAACAACATACTATGTTCTTCCAAAAGAAGTTCTATATGTTTCGGGCCGTAATTGTTGCCAGAGGTTCGACTTCTATCCACTTTGTGGAGTAATCCACTGCCACAACTAGGAATTTTCTCCATTCTGTTGCTGGTGGGAATGGCCCCAGGAGGTCGATGCCCCATTGTGCAAAGGGCCACGGGCTGGCGAGGTATTTAAGGTCGAAAGCAGGCTGATGGTGGATATTGGCATGCTTCTGGCATTTGTCGTATTTTCTGACAAGCTCGCCTGCTTCTGCCTTCATCATTGGCCAGTAGTATCCTTGTCGAAGTGCTTTTCGGGCGAGTGCTCTGCCACCTAGGTGTTTGCCGCATAGGCCTTCATGAGTGTCGCGGAGTACGAACTCGGCTTCGGCAAGTCGCAGGCAACGCAAGTAGGGGAGCGTGTAGGACCGTCGGTACAACCATTCGTCAATTATGACGTATTTGGCTGCCTGGCGCTACACCCTCTTGGCCGCATTGCGTTTTGCAGGGAGAGTTCTGTCTATCAAGAAGCTTGCGAGTGGGTCGATCCATCTCGACTCAACTTCGAGGATGGAAGCGACCTCCTCTGCCCCCCCCCCCCCCCCCCCCCCCCGAGAATACTAGGCCGAGGTAAATTCTCTATGTACACGGTTCTCATGTTGTTGTGACTTGTGCTGGCTAGCCAGGACAGAGCGTCGGCCTCAGTGTTCTCTGGCCTCGAGATTTGCCTGATGAAGTGTGACTGGAAGTTGAGCAGGGCCTCTTTTACTTTCGCCAAGTATGTGATCATAGAGAGCTCGCATGCTTCATACTCGCCCGTGACTTGGTTGACCACGAACTGGGAATCGCTGCAGATGACCAAGTGCTTTGCTCTTACCTTTTGCGCTAAGTTCAGCCCATCTATCAGTGCTTCGTATTCTGCCTCGTTGTTGGATGCCGCGAACTCAAAGCGTAGTGCGTATTCCAATTTTGTGCCGTCCATGCCGCATAAGACTATTCCAGCCCTGTTGCCTTGCTGGTTCGAGGAACCATCTACGTGAAGGATCCAAGGCTCCTCATCCCAGTTCGCGTTTCGCCTGACTAGGAGAGATGCCACACTGGCTGCTACTTCACGGGGTTCAGACTCTATTGGCTCGGGAGTTCCGGGTTCGCCCAAACTGGGGACCTCGGACTCAACCTGTTGGGCTTAATGGCTGAAAGTGCACTCGGCGATAAAATCTGCCAAAGCTTGGGCTTTAAATTCGGTATGCGGTTTGTACTGGAGATTGTACTCACTGAGTTCGATGGCCCACTTCGTCAGCCTATCGGAGACCTCGGGCTTCAGCAAGACTTGCCTTAGGGGTTTGTCGGTTAAGACGACGACTGTGTGAGCTTGGAAGTATGGGCAGAGTTTCTGAGCTGATATCACTAGTGCGTAGGCTATTTTCTCTATCTACGGGTACCTCGTCTCTGCTCCCTGCAGAATTTTACTAACATAATAGACGGGCCGTTGGACCCGGTCTAGTTGTTTTACTAATACCGAACTGACCACCTTGTCGCTCGCCGAGAGGTACAGTTCTAAGACCTCGCCCTCCTCGGGTCTGGCTAAGGTTGGTACGGTGGCGAGGTAAGTCTTTAGCTCGTCGAACGCGAGCTGGCAATCTCGGGTCCATTTGAACCCTTTGCCTTTGATTGCCTTAAAGAAAGGCAGGCAGTGGTCTACCAACTTGGACATGAAGCGGCTCAGAGTGGCTATGCGGCCGTTTAGCCTTTGAACTTCTTTTTCTATCCGAGGTGGTCTCATATCAAGGATGGCCTTTATTTTGTCCGGGTTGGCCTCAATACCGCGCCGGTTGACAATGTACCCTAGAAACTTACCCGAGGTGACACCGAAGACACACTTGTTTGGGTTTAGTCTCATGTTATATTGACGCAGAATTTGAAAGACAGAGTCCAAGTCTTTTATTAATTCTCGCAAAAACTGCATTTTGACGACCATGTCGTCTACATAACATTCAATTTTCGTGCCAATTAAAGCCCAAAAAAGTTTATTTACAAGTCTTTGAAAGGTCGCACCAGCATTCTTTAGCCCGAAGGGCATGACCTTGTAACAGTATAGGCCGAACTCGGTAATGAAGCTGGTTTTTTCTTGGTCGGACTGGTCCATCTTGATCTGGTTGTAGCCTGAGTAGGCATCCAGGAAGCTTAGCAGCTCATGTCCCGAGGTCGAGTCTTTAGGCAATTCGGGGCAGGGGGAAGCAGTCTTTTAGGCAAGCTCGGTTCAAGTCGGTGTAGTTGACGCACATGCGCCACTTGCTGTTGGCTTTTTTCACTAGCACTGGGTTGGCTACCCAGCTCGGGTAATGAACTTCCCTTATGAAGTCTGCTGCGAGGAGCTTTTCGACTTCTTCGTCAACCGTCCTCCAGCGCTCTGGGGCTAAGTTGCGTTTCTTCTGTCTAATGGGTCTGACTACAAGGTCAGTGTTAAGCTTGTGAGTTATAAGGCCAGGGTCAATACCGGGCATATCTGCTGCGGACCATGCAAAAATATCTAAATTTTGGAGTAAGAAACTTACCAGTTCAGTTCGCAAAGGCTCCTTGACGGAGGCACCGATCTGGAGTGTTCGCGCCGGATCTGTAGCCGAGGTCGGGACTGTGACTGTTTCCTCAATGGGCGAAGCTCGTTCCTCGCCCTGCCCCGCAAGCCGCTCCAGTTCGAGGTCGTCGACTGCCTTGGTTTTTCCCTTTAGGGCGGCAACATAGCATTTGCGGGACTCAAGTTGGTCGCCCCGCGCTACCCCCACACCGAAGTTCGTTGGGAACTTCATTGCTAGGTAATAGGTGGAGACTACAGCACGCAGAATATGCGTAATTGGTCACCCTATTATGGCTTTGTATGGGGAGGGGGTCGCGACCACCAGAAAATCGTGGTTGAGTCTTACCACGCATGGCCATGTGTCGACTTCCACAGGTACTGTTATCTTCCCCAGGGGCCTGACTTCCTCTCCACTGAAGCCCACCAGAGGAGTGTGTGCGGGTTTCAATTATCTTTTCTGCAACTGTAATTGATCGAATGCTGATTTGAATAGGATGTTTGCCGAACTGCCTGAGTCTACAATGTACGCGCCGGACTTCGAAGTCGCTGATCTTTAACTTTATGATGAGCGCGTCGTTGTGGGGGAAGTGAACACCTCGCGCGTCGTCTTCTGTAAAAAAGATTGGTTCTTCCTTCTTCGACTCTTGGGAGGGTTCTGCTCCTCTCGGGCTGCTTCGCGAACTGTCGTCCTTGCTGCTGCCGAATTGCATCCTGCCACCACCGAACTACCCACTATCACGTGAATGGTTCCCCGAACTAGCCTTTCTTCTGGGGGAGGTCGCTGCAAGGCCTCGGCCGGTCTGTTGCTCGGCTCGGGGACATCCTTCCCGTGTTCCCCTTGCCGACCTGCTTTATTACTATTGTTATAATGTACAAAATTTCTTAAGTACCCGCGACGGATGAGTCCTTCTATCTCGTCGCGGAGATTATTACATTGCTCGATGCTATGACCGTGATCTTTATGAAAACTACAATATAAATTCTTGTTCCTCTCATTTGGGTTGCTCTTCAGGCAAGGTGGCCACTTTATGTAGGGGGCGTCTTTAATCGTCATCAAGATCTCGGTCCGCCTTGTGTTCAATGGCGTGTAGTCCGTCCGAATTGCTAAGGGAGCTCAGGACGGTTGGCTTGGCTTCGCCTCTCGGTTCTGGCTTCTTCTGTCGCTGGGGTTGGAGGGCTCGCCTTCTCTTTTTCTTTTTTCAACCCCGCCTTCGTTTCTCTGGTTTATCTCTTCCTCTGTTCTCATAAACTTGTCCGCCAGCTTGAGGAAGTCGGCCACGGTTGTTGGCTGGCTGGCCACCATGTGCCATTTGAACTCTTTGTGCGTCACCCCTCTTTTGGCTGCGGCGAGCTGTACCGTGGGGTTTAACCGATGGATCTGCAAACATGCTTCATTGAACCGTTTGATGTAGCTTTGGATGGGTTCTCCCTCTCTTTGGATTACCCCGAAGATACTTTCCTCGGTTTTGGGACACCTTTTGCTGGTAACAAAGTGCACAGTGAAGATCTGCACGAACTGGGGCCAGCTTCTTATTGACCCGGAAGCTAGGTTCCGGTACTAGGTGCGGACCACCCCTCTGAAGGTGGTGGTGAAGGCCACGCACATGCACGACTCGCTTGCCCTAGCGAGGTGCATTTGCGACTAGAACACGTCGACGTGGTCGTTGGGGTCAAAGGACCCATCATACTTGTCCAGAGAAGGGAGTTTGAAATCTCTAGGCAAGGGGACTCCCAGAAGTTCTGCTGAAAGGGGGGGAAGGAACTGAGAGAATGGGGACGGTTTTTACCTCACCCGAGCTCGTTTCTTCCTTGCCTCTGAGCTCGGGTAGCACGCGGGTAGCAGTTCGGCGATTTCACCGGCGCCTTCTTTGTGTGGGCCTGGTGTTGGTGCTGCTTGCCTCTGTGTTGCCGAGCTCGATGGGCCCGGAGTGCTGGCCTGCTGCTAAGGCGCTGAAGCGGTTCTTCGTGAGTGGGAACTCGGGCTTGGAGCGCCGAGGTGACTTTGTTGGCGAGATTCTTGACCCACCCGCGGGCTGCGAGGCGGGGGTGATCTTTCTTTGCTTTCGGCCCGGGGATGAGGCCTGACCGTTAGGGGGGTTCCGTGGTCGGAAAGCCTCTCCTTGGTGAGGTCGTCCACCTTGAGGGGAGGCCTTGACCGGCTTTGAAACAGGGTGCCGGGGGGGGGGGGAGCAGTGGCTGGCCCAAGGGTAGCTGAGGGAATTATTGTTGATAATGGTGTTGGGAGAGGTGGTGCAACACCCGGTGTTGCTGGAGTTGGTGCTGCTGGAATTGCTGCATTTGGGCCTGCATTACCCGCATGCATTGCATCAGATCATCTATCTAGTTTCGGCGGGCTGCCAGTGGAACAGCAGTTGGTTCCACGAAGTTCATTTCGATGGGGAGTGAAAGAGGAATGTTCAACGAGGGAGTGTTCAGAGGTGCCACCGCCTGTGACACATTCAGACTTGGGATCCCATCCACTGAAAGGGGGATGCTGAACTGCCCAATGCACACCGCCGGAACATGGTGTTGCTCTTTGGTAGTGGTTGTTTCGGTCCCACGTTCGGCACTGCTGGAGGAGGCCATTTCGGTGTTGGAGTGGGTGTTGGAGTTTTTGAAAGAAGGGTAGGTAAAAGAGATTTAGAGGGAGGCTTTTAGAAGCGATTCCCACAGACGACGCCAATTGATGGAGCGCAATCTGGCCAGTCTTAGCTGTCAACGAACTCACCTCTGAGCTGGAGCATTGGGGAGCCTGAAACGGGAAAAATGAGAGAACTCTGGAGGGAACCCGGTGTGATAACTCCGAAGCTCAAGTCAGTAATCTCTCAAAGGCAAAGTGTAGACCAGATAGCGCAAAGTTCACATACCTTGTTTGTTGGGGGCAGGGGGCTTTTATAATCACTTCCCGCACTCGCTCCGAGGCCCTTGTCAGGTCGGGTATGATTACCCTTGTGTTTGTCAACTCGGGCGTCATCCTTTCTGCTGGGACAGAACCGTCACTGCCTAATCGTGTCTCTAATCTGGAGATGGCGGTGTCAGGAGGCGGTGGCAGGTGGCCGTTTAGAGTGCGACCATCAAGCGTCAGATCCCAAGTCAGTATGGTGCGGCGCCCTCGGGTATGAACTTCCTCGGTGTCAGGCATAGTGCGGTTTACTTGGTTTTGGTGCCCTGAGGGCGATGTGGAGTGGTGAGTGAGACGAAGTCTTGAGTTCGGAGGTATGTATAGGGCAGGTCAGCTCGACGAGGTGTATCCCGAACTGTTGCATGGCAAGCCAGTTCGGCGAGGTGTATCCCGAGCTGTTACAAGGCAGGCCAGTTCGGCGAGGGGTATCCCGAACTGTTACAAGGCAGGCCAGTTCGACGAAGTATGTCCCGAACTGTTATATGCAGGCCAGTTCGGATTACTTTTCTGGTTTGGGACCAAGGGCGAGTTCGGGCCCCTAGTAGGGAGTTCTGACCGCTGGTTTCTCCCCTTGGTGCTCACGCCTTAGGCTTGCTTTTGTGCTGAGCTGTTGCCTTTGCCACGTGTCGCATAACTGTGAAGTCGGGCCAAATCTTCCTTCATCAGATGGTATCAAAGCCTTTTTGACCAAGTGGTCTAGTGTTCAGTCGTAATAGCCTCCATTATAATTTATTAGATTTTAGTATAAGGTATGAGTCCTGTGTTTGTCAACGCTTTCCGGATAGGTTTTGCGTGAGGTGGCATGTTAGAGAATAAATACCTACTTAGGTACCTCACCTAACAGCTTAAGCTTTTAGGTATGGTTCCTTGAGATATGAAGGTGAGGAAGCTTTTCAACTACAGAAGGAACCAAGACAAATGTGTAGATGTTGAAATGGAAGAAGTAGAGAATGAAGGGGACAAGAAAGGAGAACTGCTACCAGGGGAACAATGGAGGTTGAGGATTGTATAAAGCAGGATTCTGAGCAGAGCAAAAAGGAAAAGGTTGAGGAAGAATCTGAAGACCAAGGACAATATAAAGAGAACATAGTGGAAGAACAACCAATAGAGTCAGGGAAGCTAATGCAATTCATAAAGAGGAGAAGGGTGGAAGAAGCACCCTCTGAAGAGGGCAAGGTGGGAGAAGAGACCTCTGCAGTTTAAGAAGCTTGAGCAGGTGAAAGTTAAAACTGTTACCATCAACCATGTATTGCCATTTCCTTGTTCTATTTTTTTTTTCTCATCTTATTTTTAGCCCTTTCAGGTGGTAACTGTAGTTGGTGGTGATACAAATTGTTGTAATTACCATTCAGGCATGTTGGAGCGCTTGCCTAATTGTGCAACCCTTCTGTATCTGCAACACTGTGCCATAATTGTTATTTATATGCATAATTAACCAACATCTTTTTATACCATTTTGATCTGACTTTGTAAGCTTATGATTCTTGACATTGAGATTGAGTACCATAATTATTAACCCTCTATATGTTAATTAGCTTTGTGAACATATTCAGTACTTCATTATTAACCCTCTATGGTTAACTATGCATGATGGTCCATCACAACAATTCAATTGTGTATGAACACGTTCTCAGCGATGTTTGGTATTGTGGTGCTGTTGAGTGTCCGTTGCATTTATGCATTGGAAATGGGAAAAAACAGTATGGGCATGAAGTACGATGTGATTAGACCTGGCAATTGGGTTGGGTGGGTCGGGTTCGGGTTGGGTTGAGTTTCTGGTTGAGGTGTCAAATGCTAGACCTTAGCCCTAAATGTTCGGGTTAGGGTTGAGTTTCTGGTTGAGGTGTCAAATGCTAGACCTTAGCCCTAAATGTTCGGGTTAGGGTTGACCCATGGGTCAATTCGGGTCATTCCAAAAAATAATTGAAATTAAAAAAATAAATAAAATTATATGAAAAATGTCAAAATTAAAAGAATTAACCTTAAAATTTCAAATATAAAATAAAAAGCTTGAACATTTAACAATTTAAAGAGTAAACAATAAAAAGTAAAGACTAAATAGAAAAAATTAAAGAGTTGTAACTTCTAACAATGCATAAATAATCCCAATTAGACTTGACAATCAGGTCAGCAGGTTGACCCATGACCCAACCCAACCCAACCCAGTTTTTTCCGAGTTGGGTTGGGTCAACTTTTTGCCAGGTCTAGATGTGACAATTGTTTATTATGTTTTATTATACATAACCGCCAATAGGCACCATTAGGCATCACATAGGTGAAACGGAAACCAAAAGCAACTTTGCATTAGTTGACTATGTTGGTTCTGTTGGCATTTATTGGAAAAATGCTGTCACATCAGCACCACTTAGGTGTTGTCATTTATTGTGCACGAAACCGCTATTTGGTTTCAACATTTATCGAATAAACATTAAAAAACAGAAACATTTGGATTTATGTGCATGAGGCATTGAGAGAAACTTCAAATTCTGCTTTCTCCCAAAGCCCTAACGTTTATTGAAAATGAAATGCTTACCTGGAGCATTGTAAGTTGAGGTGGAAGATAGCTTTATGGGTATTATTTGAAACACCCAACCTA
This sequence comes from Nelumbo lutea, assembly GCF_056320005.1. NCBI lineage: Eukaryota > Viridiplantae > Streptophyta > Magnoliopsida > Proteales > Nelumbonaceae > Nelumbo > Nelumbo lutea. Next base: position 69,026,151 of record NC_142685.1, on the reverse strand, counting down.
ACAACAAAAACAATTAACGCTTAAAGTAACATTTTTCAATTAAACATCTATATGAGAAACACTGCAACACCCATGGAACCAAACACATATGTTGTTTACTTTAGGCTATAACTTCTTAAGTTTAGGAGTCTAGAACTGAAAAAAAAAAAATTCTGGACATTCATTATGTGGAGGGCTTCTTTTTTAGCTTCAAGAGAACCATTTTCTCCACCATCCAAGTGTTTTCTCATGCTGATTTTTGGCCTGGTTGATCTCCCAGACCCATCTAATGATGGGTCCTGACTGATGCTTGAAGCGTAGAACAGGTTGTAAGTTAATGCCCAGACTCTGGTTCTACTAGGATTGTCATATTTTTGTGAAGATTCTGCTTCCAAATATCCAATTCCAAACAAACACCAGTTCTTTCTACCCAGGTGGAAAAATAAAATTTAGTCCTTTCCTCCCGGCAAAATGATCTGACAAAGCATCCTACATTAAACCGTTTTACTTGTTCAATCTTACTTAACTCATATCCAACTTTCTGATAATAATCCTGCCGCAGAAAGCAAGCAATCTTTATTCTGTTGAAAGTTCTTTTAGATCCAATGCTAATCGAAAATAATCTTTCCATATTCACAAATTGATACATAGAATAACAGTGATCTTATGTAATTTCCACTCAAATGCACCACAAAATCAAAATAATCTGTAATAAGAAAACCAATATAATCTGTAAACATAAAAGGAATCAGAGATCTCCAATCGAAACCCATATGGGTTCCTTAGCAGCATAGAGGGCAGATAATCAATCCATTCTCATTGCATTCTGGGCATCGGGTGGGCGACCCATCAGTCCCAGGACTGACTCTGCAACTGCCACAGCAATTGAAACACAGCACAAAACGTATCCCAGAACAACCTTCGCAGGGGCCATCGGAGTGATCCATTGGGACCCCTTGGAGCAGCTGCCGAAGCTTACCTTGCTCGTGCAAGCTTACGACCTCGTCAGCTCCCCCGATGTATCGTCCCTTTATGAACAGCCTCGGAGGAACTACTCTACCTCCCAAGATCCTCCACAGTTCCTCCCTGAACTCCAAATGCATCGACACATCCCTCTCGTAGAACAGAATCCGGAAGCTTCCCAATAGAAATCGGATGCTGCAGCAGCCCTCGAATGTCTTTCGTATCCCCCGAAGACTTGTTGTGTAGAGAATCACAGAGTCGCTCCCCCCCGGAGGGCACTTCTCTTCGAATTCCAGCAGAGGATTGTCCTCTATCCGAGGAACTTTGGTTGGTGGTTCCTCTTCTTTCTCTCCGCTCAGTTGTTCAATACTGGCTTTTCTCTCGACTTCATTTGCTCTCATGTGCTCCATCACTGCCTGCTGGAAGGCCGCTAGCAGGTTTGGATCAAATAGGCTCCATGAATTCATGTCCGGCCGTCGGAAAGACGAGATGTCGATCTCTGTTAACGGGCCTTGCCAAAGATTAGACGTTCCACACTCTGAAGAATTGGGAATCTCTGAACTGTTCTTGGCCGGTGCTGTGTCAGACCGCCGGAAAGAGGATATGTCGAGCTCTGCCAATGGGCCATTCCGAAGATTACAGCTTTCAGACTCTGAAAAGAAGGGAGAATCTGAATTTTCCTTTGCGGTCAATGGGTCCCTGGCCTTTAGGGGGGGCCGGATGTTTTCTTTGTTCCCAACATCGTCGCCGCCCAACTCCATTTCTTCAGTTTCTTCGTCTTCCAAGTCTCTCATCAATTCCTCAATATCGATATCAGGCTGTAACACGGGGAGATTTCCATGGCTGTTGGTATTCTGATCTTGTGCTTTAAGAGCCGGTGGATTCTGAAATACCCAGTTGATGGAATCGTGCGGCAAGGGATCTAAGAACCCATTAGCCTGAAGAACTCGACCTGGATTGAGGGAAGTGATGGGTCGAAGAGGAATAGATTTCAGTTTCTTTAGAAACCTTCCTTTCACACCCTTCATCTCTTCTTTTCCTTCTCCTCCTCCTCTTTAACCGCCACCGCCGGAACCCAGTTCGAGTACAGGTGACAGAAGTACAGAGAAATCTGAGAATTTCGATTTGATGAAGAGAGGAAAACGTGTTTCAGCTGGGGGAGAGATTAGAGAATTCCGTTTTCCGCTTTTGGCCCAACGAAGAGGGTCTGTACTCTGTTTTGGTTTCAACGGCTATAAAGCTAAATTGCATTTTTAAATTTTGAAAATTATTATAGCAGCCAAAAGCGAACAAATGGGAGACAGGGTGTGGGCAACGGTCATAATTTACTTCCCCTACTATGCGACCAAAATGACCAATCAATGACTCGAGTATGTTGGGACAGAGTATGCAGAATCCAGATGGGTCATCCTTGATCCTTTGTCCTTTTTATAGACCGGACAGCGTCCCTTGTTTCAGGTCTTAATCTCTTAGACTTTATAGGCAATTTAAGCTTGGGTTGTTCTGCATCTGGATGATCGGGATCCACCATCAAAGGGTCATAATTTGGACATATCTCTCGGCAAAATATCAGCAAGGTATAATCCAAATCAATGTGTAGGTGTTTGGCACCGGAGCGTTTCAAAAGCATTCCGTTTTTGCTGATGTGTCATTCATGCCACATCAGCAATTAAATGGAATATTGGAAAATTTTCATTGGCGATTTGTTTTTCAGAAAAAATGTTTTTGCAATGATTAGTGTTAGGATTCAAAAAGGAGGGGTTGCTACGATTTTTTAATCACCAAGTTGATTTAATGCATTAAAATTTGAAAAAAGCTGACTTCTTTTTTGAGATGTCATAAGCCAAATCACTTTAAATGCGTAGTCAAATATGATTTTTTGTGTTTTTTTTTTCTAATAAAACAGGTGCAATGAAAATCGAGAAACACCTATAAAACAAAATAACTATGAAATGCTATACTGCCAAACATCCAATGTGAATTTTGATGCTAATCCTTAGAGGGTGGAAATAGGATTTATGTTTTACCAAAGAAGAGAAAGGGGAAATTCTTTGAAAGTTGATGATGATCAAAAGTTTGCAATCCCTACTGGCGAAGATAACTTGGAGATCGAATGCCAACTACGGTGGTTGACCTGTGAAAGAACAATATCAGAGAACCCAAATGGATGTCGTAGGCAAGGGTCTCCGACGCTTAAGTCAATACTGGCTGAGTTCTCCGAGGTGGTGAACAAATATATAAGTAGGAATTGGAGTGAGCAAGTGAGCATGTGTGCATATATGTGTAAGGTGGTGTTTGATAAATCTGAAATCTGAAGTCTGAAAAGTTAAAAAGATATTAAAACCGTCTGAAATCTGAGAAGAGGCATTGATGATTTTCTACTTTTCAGAGGCTCTGAATACTTTGGTTTGTTTGTGTTGGACCAAACTGTTAACATCTGAAATACCCTATTTTTACCATTTTACCCTTAAAATAGACTATTTGGTAAATTTGAACTCAATTTGTACTATTTCATATAAAATAATTTACCAAATTCAAAATAATATTAAAATCATATAACATAAATAATAATTACGAAAAATAATTAATAATTAATAAAAAACATAATTAAATTAATAAAAATAATTAATCACTATAAAATTAATAAAATTAAAATAATCAATAAAATTAGTGGTAACTAATTAATAATTAATAAACAACATAATTAAATTAATAAAAATAATGAATAACTATTAAAAATAATAAAATGATTAAAACTTAATAAAAATTTAAATAATCAATAAAAACTAATGGTTACTAATTAATAATTAATAGTATCATGAATAAAAAATAAGTAAATACATAATAATTTATAATAATTACTAAAAATAATTAATAATTAAAAAATAACATAATAAAAATAATCAATAACTATTAAAAAATAATAAAATGTTTAATAAATAACATAATAAATGTTTAATAAGGGAATAAACATTGGCTTTTGGTGCCATTAGATAATTTAGACCCTGCACAAGTTGGGGCCAAAGAGAGAGAGACAGAAAGAGAGATCCACTCGCCATTGAATTAGAAATATGGATTAATTCTATAATGTTAAAGCAAATTAATTTGCAGTTAATACTTCATTTCCATGTCTTCCTTTATAAATAGCAACCACTGTGTCAATGGATATTAATTTGAGATAGACACATTCAAGTCACACACACACGACAAAGAGAGAGAGACAGAGACAGAGATAGATGGGTGCTGGGTGTTCGAAGAAACATAGACGTGGTACTACTTGTCATCACTATTGCTTTTACTTCTATTCTCCACCATTAAACCTTGAAATTATTTGGGCAAACGTCCCTGCATCATAAACCTTGAAATTAAAGGGCAAGAGGAACAAGTCCAGAAAAATCATCACCACACGTAAAGGTGGAATTACTTCATTGGAAAATTTATTCACCAAAACATTTTGCATTGCCCAAATGCCAAAAGAGAAACAAACTAAACGACTATTCCAGAAAATTGATAATCAAAACACGTAAACAAGGCTCTTTCAAGAAATTTAAAACCCTACAACAAAACCTCACCGAATTCATACTTCCCCAAGTATTCAGAATAATAATAAAAAAAAAAAAGAAATCAATTATCGCATAGAAAAACAAGAAGATTTGGCATTTAAGTAAAATTTGAAAAATAAATATCCACAGAAATAAACCCAACCTTGTTATCATGAAAAGAAGTGCTAAAATTCCAAAAATCGAAATAAAGATCCCTTCGATGAAGAAAGAAGAAACGAACTGGTAGGCGCCTGTAACCCTGAAACAATAAAGGTTTTTAGTTAAGAAATCTGAAGAAAGAAGAAACGAAACTGTAAACGAACCTTCCAGGCGCCTGTACCGCCATACCTTTGCTTTCACAAGAGCAAAGAGTTTCGTGGGTTTGGGGGTTTTTGCGTCTGGTCCTTGGGTTTGGGTGGGGCGCCAGGGGTATGCACGTCATTCTAAAAAATATAAAGGATATTTTCGATATTTTCATGGCTCTAAAATGCGTGATTAAACTTTCAGATCTGAAAAGTGACATTCAGATCTAATTTCAGAGCTTGCACCAAACAGTCTGTGGTCTGGAAAGCAAGCTTTTAAGACACCGAACGTCTTAACGTCTTAAAAATGTTATCAAATGAGGCCTAAGTATGCCTTTGACTTATGAAAGTAAAGGCTCACTCTTGTATTGACCTCAAGGGCTCGGTTAAGACGTGTCTGACATGTTCGGACCGTTAATGCACCCGTAGTCCCGTACGATACCGCATGTGTCCTTATCTATTTTCTTGTGAAACGGGGGTGAATGGGATTATAGCTCCGAAGTATGTATCGTGTTAGCATACATCCTATGCAAACGGAGGAGAGAGAGAGCATGCCATGTAGGTCGGAGGATCGGTGAGGTTCCTCAAGTTGTGGGCTGCCCAGGTCGAACAACTAGGTTGGGGGCGTGGTGTAATTAAATTGGAAGAATGATAGGCCAAGTGAGGATAGAGTTCGCTTGGGCTGCATAAGCCGATCTATTGAGGAGCATGTCCAAGCACATGTGTTGCCATGATGCCATAACGCGTTTCTGTCATCACATGGCAGAATATAATTAGAGGAGAAAATTAGGAGTGCTCCCAGTTTTGTGGGCCTTTTTTTTTTTGTAATCGAACCGGTATTATCGGTTTTTTGAAAATCGGTAATCAAAACTGAACCAAAGTCAAACGGTTAATCGGTTGATCAGTTTGGTTAATCGTTGATTTGATTCATCAGTTTTTTTAAATTTTACAATATATATTATAATATATATAAAATGTTATATTTTAAATAATAAATAACATATCATATATTATATATATAAATATATGTATACTGGTCGGTTCGGTTAACCACTGCTTTTCTATGTTGGTTAATCAAAACCGAACCGATACCTTCGATTTTTGAAAACATTGAACCAAAACCGAGTCAATTCATTTGATTAACTGTTTTTTTCGATTCTATTTCTGTCGATTTTTTTGGTCAGTTCGTTGTTTTTTTTCTCACCCCTAGGAAAAATCATCCCTCATCAAAAATTATGAAAGTAATTCATAAATCACAAATTGACTTTTGGTAACAATTACTTATTAGAGGTGGTATTTCGTACTATTGCCATTTTTTTTGGAAAAACGCTACTAGTTCATAACCATGTATGCATTGTATCAAAGGAAAATCACTTCTTATTTGGTTGACAATTTATTATTGTTTTTTAGATAAATGTTATCAAATTTTTGTTAAACAGTGTATGCCCTTAGTTCCAATCAGAATGATGTACTTTATGACATTTAATGTAAATGAATAAAGTACATATTTGATTCATGTTATCATGGTGTGTTTCTGTGTAATACCCTTAAACTGGACATATATGAGACTCGTGTTAGTTTAGAATCTTCACAGCCGTTGGATAGATTTGGGGAGATTTATCCTGCCAATGCTGATACTGATGTGCCGCCAAGTTAGTTGGGGTAGATTGTCTCAGTTGCTAGGGTGAGACCTGAGGTACATGCAGTGTGGGTTTTCTTGAAACCCTAAACCGGATTAGAATTCCAGTATTGCCCTGAACCTTGGAGATAGATGGGCAAAATTGGAATGTTACACCTAACCCCTAGACTCGATTATGATGCTGCACTAGGTGTCGGATTGGGCTGTCTTTGATATGCCAATCAGTGAGATCCTTAGAGGGGGTCAAAACCTAGGTATGTTGGGACAGTCCAGAAATTCATTTGAGTGGGTGATTATAGTGACAGGATTAGCCCTTTTGTCGGACAAAGTGAATGATCGGGGATACACACTCTCTGATGGAAACCAAAGCTGCCGGCAGCAAATTTCAATCATTGAAATTTGTTTTGCAATATATATACATACATATATATATATATATGTGTGTGTGTGTGTGTGTGTGTGTGTGTGTGTGTGTGGTTTCAAAATGTTTGCAAAAGGTTTTAATTCCCGGGATCCATGTGAGTAGAGAGCGCAACACTGTACCTTGCAGTCGAGTGAGAGGTCATCTCTTGTTGGGTAGTGTTTGATCATTATGGGCTGAGAGGTTAAGTGTAAGATCATTGAGGGTAATACCTAATGGGCTAATCTTGCATTTGCCCACAATCCTTGGGTTTTTATAAGGTGGCTTGACCTAATGACCATTTAGTGTAAATGTTGGGCCCATTAAGAGCCCATGGTGATGGACTCATGGGTTCACTGTCTCCTACAGTGAATTCGGCCAGGCCTTATAACAGAGGCTGGGCTGAACCCATGTGACTAATGTGTAGATCAATGTTTGGGTCCCACACCATACAAGGATACCCAATTGGGCAGCAGTTTGGAGGATAAGTGAGCACATGGACTTAATGGGCCCAAAGCTTAATTCGAACTGGTTTAATATGATTAATTAAAGAGGGGCAGTTATGGGATTTAGATCAGCAGATAGGATAAGGGGTTATCCCTATCCACTCAAAGAGTTCAGATCCAAATAAAGATATGGATTAGGAAACTTCTAATTAGATTAGGAGGGCTAATCTTTATCTGCAGATAAGATAAGGAATTATCCTTATCTCTTAAAGAGAGTCCATATCCAAATATAAGATTTTGATTAGGAAACTCCTAATGGGATTAGGAGAACATCGCTTTAAGGCTATAGATAGAGGAGGAGGGCGAACCCCAATTCAACCAATCAGATTACTGATACAAGAGAGAAGACAGCTCCAATTGGACTGGCGCCATCTTCTGCTCTTGCCTTCTCTTACTGTTGCCGCCATAGCTAGTTCGATCTCCACTTGTAGGAGCGATTGAGAAAGGCTCTTGTTATAAGTTTTGGAGAAAAACTGATATGAATTCATACTCACTCGCCCTTCATTAGATTCTTGGTGAAGAATCAGGTTCTTGCTGAAGAACCACCCTGTTGATTCTGCTCCACCCTACGCTGTATCATATTCAGTGGAAGTAGTATTTGGTGATCTCCTTGGGCGTAAACACCTTCACTGGGAGTTACTAATACTGTATCAGGTATTTCCCTCTTCTACCTTTTGGTTTCAGATCCGGTCTGATTTAGGGTTCAATATTGATCATTGAAATTGCAGTTTTCGAAAATAGGGAATATGATTTCCACATGGGTGAGAGAGAAATTTTTGAAATTTCGCCCAACCTACCTGTAGGATTCACCCATCCATATGATGAATCTCTTATCCCTTTAGTGGTATCAGAGCCAGGTTCAAATCTTGAGCCAAAATTATCCAGATCTGGAACTGCGCAAATGGGCAAAAGGCGTTTTACCTGATTTGTGCAGATAAGAGATTTTCTGGGAAATCGGTTCCCAGATTAAGGGCTATTGATATGAAATTAAATTTTATAAATCTGAATTATATTTAGAATAGTTCTTTATATTTTTCTTGATTTATGGGCTGTTTGTACGATGGAGATCTTAATCTTGATTGGCGTAAGAAATCTGCGTTTTGTAGCTCTTTTACATTCTTGTCTAGAATTATTATTTTTTTAAAATTTTTAGATTGAATGTATATGAATTCTATTTGGTGAAATATTAATAGAAATTAGGCTTTTCTATTTTTTTTTCTAATCGAGATCGAAGTAGATTGCACAGAAGAAAGGATTTTTGCAGATTAGGGTTTGGCTATCTGCGATTTGTAGTTTGAGAAACTACAAGCTGCAAATTAACCTCAGTTTTGCAGGGTAGCAGATCTACGAACAACCCTTGTACTGATTCTTGATTATCTTTTATCAATAATTTAATTTCAGATCGTAATCTTGAATTAAAAATCAAACCCTAGACCCATTCGAACCAGATTGGACCAAATTGGTTGGACCAAATCTATGGTTCGATGGGGGCTGTTCTTAGCCCTAATTTTTCATTCTTGGGTCCAGGAGTTGATGTTTAATTGCCAGATCTAATTCGGCCCACACCTGTAAAACCGAATTTTAAAGTGTTAAAACTGCTTAAGCCCATTAACTGCATAAAAGCTATATCGGCCAAACTATTCTTTGCAATTCAGCCCATATACCTAGACAATATTAACCGGTAATATTATGGATTATTATGGGCTTTAATAATGGATTTTACAGATATTAATTGATTGGATCAATTTTATCCCTGCATGTGATGTATGAATGTGTGATGTGCAACGTTCATGGGCTATAAATGCTGATACAATAGTGGCTCTTGCGCACAACATGGCTGAATGCACATCATTGTCATGGTGTCCTTAAGATCATTGGATGATCTCCTTTCGTGGTGGGTCCCCACACCTCCCCAAGAGGAATCGTGGGGAACCCTGGCCGTTTAAGGTCCCATCAAAATCTGGCTTTATGAAAGTTAGTGGGAGCCACTTTGGTTTATCTAAATTAAACTAGGACATAATAATTTTGTTCCCTCCTAAAATCTAGGTGCATGTGATAGGGAGATTCATATGATGAACTCTCTAAAGGCCTTCCATCATTAACATGAAGATGGATTCTTTAGTAATGAAGAAACGCACCATAAAATTGGGCTATCCATTTGCTGCTAGATCTATTGGAATGTTTCATAAGATGATAGGGGCGTCATAGACCGATGTGGGAGGGGCCTATCCTAAAATGGAAGAATCTCTCATGGTATATTGGTGTTCACGAATATGATGGTTGAGCACTCACTGGACAGAAATGTTTAACCTAAATTGGCAATGAACCTTGTTTGATAGAGGCCAAAGGGAAAGTTCATACGATGAGTGGATATGATCCTTCATAGAAAGGTGGTAAGGTTATGCAGTTGAAACAGTTGACTCCATGCACCCTATGTGATTTCCCACATTTCCAAAAACATAATTCGTAGTCTCTGTCACTGAGATAGGAGGAAAATATCGGAGATGAATAAATGAAAATGGAACATAGATTAAAAGACATATCTATGTGGATAACATGAATCAAATTAGGTTGTGGACTAATATTTGCTTTTTATCAGAAATGATAAACGAACAATTCGCTAAATTGTTGGATGACAACAAACTTAAGGGCCCAAACTATGCTGACTGGTACCGTAACCTTATGCTGGTCCTCACTTCAGAGAAGTTGGACAAAGTAGCTAAGAATCCTGCCCCGAAATGTCCGGATGATAGGGCTTTTGAGGCCCGTAGGAGGGACTACCAGGAATGGGAAGAGAAAAATTCCCTAGCCCGCTGCTACATTATAGCCTCCTTGGATAATCCGATATAGCGATAGTTCGACCAGATCGAATTGTCCAAGGATATCTTGGATAGTTTAAGGATGATGTACAAAGAGTAGAATCGTTCTACTCGGCAGAAGGTCTTGAAGCAGTTCATGACCGCGCAGATGTTAAGGAACCAACAGGTTCATGACCATTGCCTCAAGATGATGAGTTATATTAATGAACTTGAGGCTCTTGGATCCGGGCTTGACCATGTCACGAAGGTGGACACCATCCTAAATTCTTTGCCTCATTCCTTCAATCAGTTCATCATGAACTATAACATGAATAAGCTAAATGTTAGCATTCATGAACTCAACAATATGTTGCAGAGGGCCGAAGAACTGATAAAGAAAGATGAACCCATTGCTATGCTTGTTGAAGCTGGCAAATCAGGCAATAAGAAGAGGAAGGCAAAGAGAAAGCCTTAGAAGAAAGCTGCTAAGTCCAAAAGGTAGAAGAAAGATAGAGCATTAGATGCTTGTCACTTTTTTAAGTAGGCCAATCACTGGAAGATGTCCTTAGTACCTAGAATCCAAGAGACAAGGTAATTTTGAATCCTATGTCATAGAAACCAATTTGTTGGTAAATTCTGCTTCCTGGTTTATTGATTTTGGGGCTTCGACTCATGCGTGTAACTCACTGCAAGGGTTCAGGATAAGCAGAAGACTGAGTGGCGGAGAAGTAACTCTTTACTTGGGGACTTCTGCAAGTGTTGCAGCTACAACTATAGGAATTGTAGAGTTAATTTTCAGAGAATGAACTATTGTATTAAAAGATTGTCTTTATGTACAGAATTTGAGAAGGAATTTGATTTCTGTTTCAAAACTGTGTGCGGATGGATATTCTGTTCTTTTTAGTGATACGATTACTATAAAAAGAAATAACAAATTCATCGCATACGAAGAACTTGAGAATAATCTCTATGTTCTTTATCATTCTTTGGAAACTAACATAACCAAAACTACGTCGGGTGACATCCCCAAGAAAAGAACCCGTGATACAGTTAATCCCACGTGCCTGTGGCATTACCGATTTGGCCATATTAACATAGGTCGTATCACAAGGTTGGTAAAAGATGGTCCTTTGGATTTTCTAACTATAGAAGATCTTCCAACCTGTGAGCCTTGCCTTCAGGGTAAGATGACGAAACAACTATTTAACGGTAAGCCTGAAAGATGTATAGGCACGCTTGACCTTATACATACTGATGTACGTGGTCCCATGAGCGTTAGGACACGTAACCAACACGTTTATTTTATAATATTCACCGATGATTACTCTCGGTATGGTAATGTGTACCTAATGACACACAAGTCTGAATCGTTTGAAAAGTTCAAAGAGTTCAGACAAGAGGTCGAGAAATAGTTAGGGAGAGAAATTAAGACCCTTCGATCGGCTCGAGGTGGCGAGTATCTCTCTGACGAATTCAAGGACTACTTAAAGGTCAATGGGATAGTATCACAGCTAGCTCCTCCTGCTTCACCACAACTAAACGGTGTGTCAGAGAGGAGAAATCAGACTTTATTGGATATGGTCCGATCACTTCTTGTACACTCAGAGTTACCCACATCCTTTTGGGGTTATGCATTGGAGACTGTGATATATGTGTTGAATAGAGTTGCAACCAAATCAGTTCTGAAGACTCCCTATGAGCTTTGGACTGGTAAGAAACCAAGTGTGAGACACTTGAAGATTTGGGGTTGTCCAACACATGTTAAAAGAACGAGTGCAGAAAAATTGGAATCCAATACCAGTCGTTGCCTATTCGTAGGCTACCTCAAAGGCTCTGTGGGTTACCTATTCTATGATCCAAGAGAACAGAAGGTGTTATGTAGTCGAAATGCCCATTTCTTGGAAGATGATTACATCCTGAACAATCATCGTCAGGAAATTGTTCTTGATGAGGAGAGCTCAGGGGTAGTGGGAGGTGTCCCACAAGCTCTAGGTAATGACCAACCTAGAAGATCTACCCGGGTTTCCAGGCCTCTAGTTCATTTTGGCTATGACCAAGATAATTACTTGGTGGAAGCTACGACCAGTGAGGAGGATCCCGTGACTTATACAAAAGCTATGTTGGACATAGATTCCTTGAAGTGGGTAGATGCCATGAGAGATGAGATGGACTCAATGGTGACAAATGGAGTCTGGACTCTAGTATATCCGCCCCCTAGGGTAAAAGCAATTCGTTGCAAATGGATATATAAGAGGAAGAAGGGCCCTGATGGTAAGGTTGAGACCTACAAGGCTCATCTTGTGGCGAAAGGGTACACTCAGAAAGAGGGAATCAATAGGATGTCAAAACTACATTGAGTCTACCATCAAAAGGAATCAATAGGAAGTTGGCATCAGTATACCCTTGGATTTGGCAAATGGATGTCAAAACTACATTCATGAATGGAGATCTTAGTGAAGATATTTACATGTAGCAACCGCAAGGTTTCATAGCTGTAGGTCAGGAACACATGGTATGTAAATTAAATAGATCCATATATGAACTTAAGCAAGCTTCTAGGAGTTGGAACATCCGGTTTGACTCTACCATCAAAAGGTTTGACTTTGAGCAAAATCCAAATGAGCCCTGTATTTATAGGAAATCTAGTGGGGATAAGGTTACGTTCCTGCTTCTGTATGTAGATGACATTCTACTCATTGGGAATGATGTAGGAATGTTGACTATGGTGAAAGTATGGCTTTCACAACAATTCTCCATGAAAGATCTTGGCGAAGCCTCCTTCATACTAGGTCTTTGACTCTATAGGAATAGATTGAAGATGATAATAGGATTATCCCAATCTGCTTATATTGACAAGATAGTCAAAAGATACAACATGGAGAACTCCAGGAAAGGAAATGTTCCTTTTAGGCATGGATTCACTCTCTCTAAGGGTATGTCTTACAAGACATCCGAGGAGATTAAGGGCATGAATGACGTTCCCTATGCCTCAGCTGTAGGGAGCATCATGTATGCCACGCTGTGCACTCGTCCTAACATCGCTCAGGCAGTGACTGTGGTAAGCAGATTCCAAGCCAACCTAGGGTAGGAGCATTGGACTGCTGCGAAAAACATACTTAAGTACCTTCGAAGGACAAAAGATTTTTGTCTGGTATTCGATGGTAGTTCATTACAAATCCAAGGGTATACTGATGCCAACTTCCAATCAGATCCAAATGATAGAAAGTCTACATCTGGGTATGTTTTCACAATAGGATCGTGTTCTATTTGCTGAAAAAGTAGCAAACAGGGGTTCACGACGGATTCCACAACCGAAGTCGAATACATTGCCACAAGTGAAGCTGCCAAAGAAGCCGTATGGATGAAAAAATTCATTCATGAATTGGGAGTAATTCCATTCAGCACATCACTCATTCCACTATTGTGTGACAACACTGGAGCTATCGCTTAGGCTAAGGAGCCACGAGCCCACTCGAAGTCGAAGCACATTGAGAGGAAGTACCATATATTGCGGGAGATAGTTGGAAGATGGGACGTCCTAATTCAGAAGGTAGCGTCAGCGGAAAATGTAGCAGACCCATTGACTAAGCCACTGGTACAGAAAGTGTTTTAGAAACACATGGAAAGTATGAGACTCCGGCTTATACCAGATTGGACCTAAGTGCAAGTTGGAGCTGTTAGACAGTGTATGCCCTTAGCTCCAATCAGAATCATGTACCTTATGACATTTAATGTAAATGAATAAAGTACATATTTGATTCATGTTATTATGGTGTGTTTCTATGTAATACCCTTAAACTGGACACATATGAGGCTTGTGTTAGTTTAGAATCTTCATAGCCATTGGATAGATTTGGGGAGATTTGTTCTGCCAAGACTGACACTAATGTGCCGCCAAGTTGGTTGGGGTAGCTTGTCTCAGCTGCCAGGGTGAGACTTGAGGTACATGTAGTGTGAGTTTTCTTGAAACCCTGAATCGGACCAGAATTCCAATATTGCCCTGGACCTTGGAGATAGATGGGCAAAATTGGAATGTTACACCTGACCCCTAGACTCGATTATGATATTGCATTAGGTGTTGGATTGAGCTATCTTTGATATGCCAATCAGTGAGATCCTTAGAGGGGGTCAAAACTTGGGTATGTTGGGATAGTCCGAGAATTCATCTGAGTGGGTGATCATAGTGACAAGATCAACCCCTTTGTCAGACAAAGTGAATGATCGAGGATACACACTCTCTGATGGAAACCAAAGCTGCTGGTAGCCGATTTCAACCGTTGAAATTTGTTTTGCAAAATATATATATATATAATGATTTCAAAATGTTTGCAAAAGGTTTTAATGGCAAAAGGTTTCCAAATGTATATAGAAATATACATATATATATATATATATATATATATATATATATATATATATTTATATATAGATATGGTCAGGTCGTTCGATTTTAATCAGTTTACAAATGGCCAAAGCGAAACTAATCCAACTCAATTGGGTTGGAAAATTGTTGAACCAAAGTTGATTGTAAATATTAGAAATCGAGTTGGTCAGTTTCATTAGTTTGATTAGAAATGACAACGGAGTGGGGTAGGGACGAGGAGCCTCTCCCCATCCCCATCATTGCGAAGGTCCCCATCCACGTCCCCGTTCTCACTCCCATCCCCTCTAATGGGGCAAAGTTATCCCCATCCCCATCTCAACGGGGATCCCCACTCCCTGTGATTCTTTATAATGTCAACCATTATATTTTTATTTTTATTTTATTTAAAAAATAAGTACTACTATCCTATTAGAAAAGACTCAAACATATTCAACCATATTTTAAAAAATATTAACATATAGATGTATATGTACATATATAAATGTATGCGTATATTTACATATATATTAGCGAGATCCCATGGGAATCAGGGTCCCCACAAGGCAGAGAGTGCTCTCCCGGTCTCCACCAATAGGGATGAAAATTTCCCCATATCCATCCCGCAAGGAGAAAATCGCCCCATCCTTGCCCCATTTGGGGTAGATCCCCATGAGAATCTAGGAAATGGAAAAATTTAACATCCCTAAGTTTGATAAACAACACTATCTAAAATTAATTATTATTATTTTTATATTATAAATAAATTATTAAAAATAGTATATAAAATATAAATGATTATAATTAATTATTACATAAAACAATTATATACTCTCACATATTTTTATTGTTTTTTTTTTAATTTAACAAATCTCGTCTAACGCACACGTCTCTGCTAGTACAAAGTATAGGAGCCATTTCTAATGTGGCTACAAGGCGTGGTGAGGTTGGTGTGAGGAGCTCTCCTAAAATATGGTTATGCCCTCTAACTTTGAAATGGACTGTTCCCGTGAAATGACATGGGTCTCTTTTAAGAGTAAGATCATTGCAGCCACTGGTCCTCTTGAGGGCCGTTTGATAACGTCCAAAGTGGCTGAATTGTTTTGGTGAATAAGATTTTAAGAAATTAAACCAGGGGCTCCTTAACGACTGAAGCTAAAGTTGGGTAGCGTGCTATAATTTAGAATATTTAATTATTTAATTTATTAAAAGACAAAGTAATAAGTTATTTTTCAATACGACTTTTATTGAAGTAAAGACATGTAATTTTGTCTTTTAGTTGATAAAATAAGTAAATAATTTTTTTTAAGAATATAGTGATTCATCCAACTTGAGCTTCAGCCATTAACAGCCAAAGACAAAGCCATTTCAACTGTTATCCCCTCCTTTCTAATCTTCTTAGCAACCTCAACTTCATTTTATTTTTTAATATACTGTTATTTTGTAAAATAATTATTAAATAAAAACAAAATAAATTAAGATGTCTTAGCCATCAAAAGAAATAAAAGCATGTTAGTACAATGATTCGATTTTTGTGGGTTTTAATAAATGCATGAATATGTAATCGGCTTTATCCAAAAGAAAAATCAAGAAAGAAATCCCTCCATATATATATATATATATTGCTATTTATAGTGAGGAGCAAATCCTGATCGAAATAAGATACCATATAATTGATTGTTAATTTGTTAGGTACCATACCTTTTTGTACATTTTAGTTCTTTTTTCCATCATAAAGGAAAAATTGCTCCTTTAAATTTATTTAATTATGATTTTTGAATTGACACAAGGGTTTGTATTTTAAGCTCAATTGAAAAGAGTATAAATATAAATATAAATATATATATATATATATATATATATATATATATATATATATATATATATAATACAAATACATACAAAATAATATAAAATACAAAGTTTTATACTCTTCCCAAATTAAGCCTTTTGGAAGGAGTATATATATGGGGCAAATGCATATAAAAGAATACAAAATACACGGGCTTTTGCACTCCACATGTTTTTATTTGTATTCTTTTCAAACTGAGCCTTAGGCTCCATTTGGAAGGAGTACAAATACAAATATGTAAAGTATAAAACGTTATATTTGTATGTATTTGTACAATAATATTTGTATTTCTTACAAACTGAGTCTTAATAAAATTGTGAAAAGGCAAAGATGTTTTATATTTTCAATATAATAGTGTAAGAACAAAGAAGACGTGGGCAAATATTAAGCATGTACAATATATCATATTTGGATTTAATTTTGTGGTCTGCATGTAACCCAAGGCCAATACATATCTGCCTTTATATGGTATAGATAGATGTGCATCTCACATGAGAGAGAGAGAGATTGTGACAGGATCTTTGAAAAAGAAAAAAAAAAAAAATCAAATCCTTCATATGGGGCGTGTTTGGGCTAGTCAGTCCGGTTCATAATTTTTTGGCTTGTGCCTAAGTTTAGGCCTAACATAAGCCTGGATCAGGCCGAGAAATTTTTAGGCTATGCCTGGGCCCAACAATGCACACCTGATTTGCAATATATTATTTATATATTAAATACATACTTATATTTTATATAATAGAAATCATTTTATGTTATAAAATTTGATTAGCTCAGTTTGAAAAGAGTACAAATACAAATATGTAGAGTGCAAAACTTTGTATACTGTATTATTTTGTATATATTTGCACTGTACATATTTACACATTTGCATTTGTACTCTTTCCGAGCTGAGCCTTAGTCGTGGCCAAAATAATTCGAAGATGCAGATGACCCAGTAGATATCGCTCAGCATCCCTGTATCCCTCTGGCATTCAAGGTGCCAATGATCTAGTATCTGAGATGGTCAGCCAGCACTCCTCTGGTGCCAAGTAACTGCACACTTTGGATGCCCAAGGTCAGTGGGAATTTGGATTTGGTCCTCAACAGGACCAACCCCACAGCCCGTTGCAGCTGTGCTTTGAGAATATCTCCCCATGAATAAAAACATACAAGTAAGAATATGTTCCCCTACAAGTAAGAATATGTTCCCCACGCGTGACTGCAAAAAGGCAGCGAGAAGAGTGTAAAAACAATTTTGTGAAGGCCAAATCCAAGTTCCGTCAGTGGACTTCACGTGCACCCTGCTCTATCGACACCCCTAGGCTCAGTTTGGAAGAAGTATAAATACAAATATGTATAATACAAATACATACAAAACAATACAAAATGCAACATATTGCACTCTACACATTTGTATTTGCACTCCTTTCAATACAAATACAAATATGTAGAATGCAAATCCTTGTATTTGTATTTGTACTCCTTCCAAACTGAGCCTTAATCCCTGTAATGTGTAACCAAGTCCAAATCCCGGTGGCTCACTTTGGATAATCATGACAGATATGGATCATGGAAAGCTTTTTGTTAGGAATGCATCAAGTACAAAGAGCAAGTCAAATATAGGGTGGACAGAAATTGATAGAACTTACGGTACTCTACAATTCCAATTCATGTAAAACCAAATAATGTATTGTCGGTTCTAAGCAGAACAAAAGTGGTCTGCCTGTATATCCCAATTTGTCCAATGATTTGGAGTGAACCAAGTATGAATTCAGGGCTAAAATACCAAGGTTTGGGGAGTTTGGCACTGGACATTGAAGCACAGGGATGGCAGTCGGTCCAAATGGATCAAGTGGCTAGCTTAGACCAAGTCCAGTCTGAACCCACTCATTTTTCTGAATTAACATTTATACAGCTGATAATCAGATATCTGTCAATCTAGGCAAGGCACAAAGTAGATAGCATGAAAGTTACAGGAAATTTGTGGTATTTATTAGTTTAAGTTTCAATAGAACGGATATCTACATGCCAATCCAAAACAGAACAGAATAGTGCAATCTCTCTCTCTCTACATGCCAATCCAGAACAGAACAGTCTTCCAGTTACCTAACTATCCATCACAACAGCTCCTAGGCCAATGCTGAAATCAAAGCCAATGCATGTCAACTGGTGTCCATTTTTGTCATTCATCTTCATCTTGAGAGTGTAGGAGCCCTAGAGAGACATCAAAGACTTATAAACACATGAAACATCTCAACAAGATCACATAGATCTTAAAAATATCAATGCAATAGAGAATATAAAATCAGAACGAAGAAAAGCTTTATGATTAGAAACCATAGCTGAACAATTATCCAAATTGGTTAGTACACTAGAGCGTCAGACTGTTCTGTGAACACGCTTAAGGTAAAATCCCCATAAAAAAACTTCAATTTTACTATATACAACCACACGAAAGAAAGCACATCCATTCTTAGTTTTGACGATAGCAGCAGCTTCATGCTGAACAGCTTGGATCAAATATTTGAATGAATAGGCCAATATTTATCTGTTCATCAACCAGCATTCCTGAAAAGGTATTCTTATAAAGATGGTAAATAAGAACCATTGGTCCAGTCAAAGGATACCATGTAGAGACTCTATGGGTTGATTGTGTTAGCCATATTTTTTTTTATCAATAACACAATTGTGTTATCCATATCAATGGGATCTCATCAATCACAAGAATCCCATCAATCAAAGGCAGCTGGTGACTAAGCTTTCCATTTATAATTGTTGTAACATATCCTCATATATTCTTTATACCACGGAAAGATTTTTTTTTGATAATTCAAATGCGTTTTTTTTTTTTTCAATTAGCAACATGAAGTTTCTTTAAATAAATATTTAGTATGAAACAGTATAATAGATATAGGAATTTCCCAGCCACCCTTTGTGGTTTTACACATACACCACAATTACAGCTTAGCCCAAAATAGTTGTTCCCTAATCTCTCATGATTTTTGTCTTTGACAATTGTACATACCAAAATTATATTTTTATCAACATTATATGTGTAATACAATCAATCTCTGGATTCAGTGAGAATCATTAACAAATTCGACACAAATATACTGATTCCCCCCTCCCTACGTATCTCTCTCTCTCTCTCTCTCTCTCTCTCTCTCTCTCTCTCGCTCGCTCACACACACACACACACACACACACAATGTTCTCTGTCCCTCTCCCCCAAGAAGTGACTACTATCATACTTGAACCTGCACTCTCATGCTTGTCATTCCAAGAGTTAAACCTTGTACCAATCAATGGCCCCTCAACTGACACCCAAACTACTAGTTGGTACTGCTAAAAATATATATATTTATATATAAAAGAAAAAAATGGCACCCTTCCATTCCAATCCAACCACCAAATAGCAAACCACCTATATGAGTATCTTTACATCTGATTCTTCGTCATCATGTTCACATCTCATGCATTCTTATTGTGTAGTTATAAACATTCAATTGCTTAGTAATTGATTTTTTCTCATTAACAGTATCTACAGTATCTCTTCAGTCTCCCTAGCCCTGAGTTTGGGTTCTACAAAATGGAAACAGAGTGGAGGATATGGGAGTTTGGAGTGAACTTGAAGGTTGATAGAAGTAAAGATAAAAGTAAATTATTTTCAGTTTAAAATTTCTACTATTTGCTTTAATATATATTTCTTTGATAGGCAATGTTTAATATATACATGTTAAGTTTAAATTTCATTGAAAAAGTAAAAAGGAAGGTGATAAGGAATCACCCTTGAGGGAAACAACCAAGTCAAGATCAGCCACACTCTCCTAGCTAACAAACCCCTAACATCTTACCACCCTAGACTGAGATATAAGCCTCATATATCAGGCACAAGAAAAATTCAACATCCTACTCAACCAACCCACCATTCCCTCCCTTTAAACCAAATAGAAAAACACACCACCAACTCCAGAATATTTGAAATTTAGCCCTCTTACATAGCT
Organism: Nelumbo lutea; assembly: GCF_056320005.1. Classification (NCBI taxonomy): domain Eukaryota; kingdom Viridiplantae; phylum Streptophyta; class Magnoliopsida; order Proteales; family Nelumbonaceae; genus Nelumbo; species Nelumbo lutea. The sequence continues at coordinate 69,005,827 of NC_142685.1, read as the reverse complement.
TCATCACTCTCAATAAACAATATATCAGCAACAGCTTGCTCCCTTTCTCCATCTCCAAAAAATCTCTTGTAAAATCCTCACTTCCCAAGAAAAAAAGTCCTAACATTTTACTTGAACTTCCTCTTCAATTACTTTTTCCAAATTAATCTTCTTCCTTACCCATCAGACTTCCTTAAAAATCACCTCAAATTCTATCTCTTGCTTCTTAGTCTCTTCCTCATTGTCTTCACCCTGTTTCTTCTGCAACATCGTCCTTGAAAATGACCAAAGAAAATTCTGAACTCAGTCCCACTGATTCCACATCTGCTGCAGTACTTGGTCAGATTTCATGTATTTTTCTACAGACTTACAATATTGATTATTGTTCTTCACACCCTTTCTCTTATAGCCTTCCTAAACTTATTGCATGGGCCTAACCCACAAAGTCCATCTTCTGGGTAATAGAAGATTATCACTTAGGTTACATGAACTAAATGTGTAATATTTTATTCATATTCTGTACAATGAGATTCTGTACAATACATCCACAAGGATGCCTAAGAGGACCAAAAAAATGTTCACAGCCAAGAAGGAAAGGCTGGAATTTCCCTCAAATAACTATTACAATGAAACTCCAATTCAGTCAAAATAGGAATTAATAATAAGCTCCAAAGGATGGTCCCTGGAGTCTGTTTTCTTGGTAAACACGCAGCAGGATCTCAGAATAGTGAGAGAAGAGGAGGGAGAAGAGAGAAGAGAGAAGAAGGAAGAGAGAAAAGAGAAAAAAGGTTTTGGAGAGAAAAACATCAGTTGGCGGCACCAGCCTTTTTGATATTTATATTAGGGCGATCACTCAAATAATAAAACAATGTAAAATTACATATGTGCTCTTGCGGCACTAAACTAAAGTAAGACTAGCTTATTCAACACTCCCCCTCAAGTTGGGACATAGATATCAATCATGCCCAACTCGTCACATAAGTCATCATGCTGCAAGTGATGTAAGCCTTTTGTAAATATATCTTCAAGTTGCTCCTTAGAACTAATAATATGGGGTGCACACTTCCCCATTAACAATTTTCTCTTTGATAAAGAGCTTGTCAACCTCAATATGTTTAGTTCTATCATGAAGAACTGGGTTAGCTACAATGTTGATGGCAGCCTTGTTATAACAATGCAATGACATGGGGCTATCAACTAGAAAACCCAGTTCGCTCAACAAATTCTTTATCCACATGGCTTCAGCTACTCCATGGGACATTGTTCTATACTCAACTTCAGCACTAGACCTAGCCACCACACTTTGTTTCTTGCTTCCCCATTTGACTATGTTTCCTCCCACAAAAGAACAATATCCACTAGTGGACTTTCTGTCATCAACTGATCCAGCCCAATCAGCATCTGTATACACTTCAATCTTCAAATGCCCATTCTTCTAGAATAGCAAACTAGCTCCTAGAAACTTCTTTAGATATTCGAGGATTCTCTTGGCTGCCTCTAAGTGTGTGGTCTTAGAAGCATGCCTGAACTGACTAAGAACACCTACGACATAAGCAATGTCTAGCCGAGTCATGGACAAATACAGGAGCCTTCCCACAAGTCTCTGGAATTGCTTTACATCCTTGATAACCTCACCACAACAGTCACCCAATCTGTGATTTGGATCAATGGGAGAGTCAGCTGGCTTAACCCCTAGTTTTCTTAAATCCTGTGACAGATCTAGGATGTGTGATCACTATGTCATCAACATACACCATCAAGGCTGCAATCTTTTCTTCCCCCCTTTTCACAAATAGTGTATGGTCAGTTTGACACTGCTTGTAACCAATCTACTGCATAGTCAGATGAAACTTGTTGAACCAAGCTCTTGGTGATTGTTTTAGACCATTCAAGAAGGCATTTTTAATGTCTAGCTGATGAAGATCCCAATCAAGATTTGCAACAAGAGAGAAAATAACTCTAATGGAGTTCATCTTAGCTACTAAAGCAAAAGTCTCTGCATAATCTACTACATATACCTGGGTAAACCCTTCTACCACCAACCTGGCCTTGTACCTTTCTACTGTGCCATCAGCCTTATGCTTCACTATGAACACCCACTTGCACCTTGTTAGTTCCTTACCCTCAGGAAAATCCACTAACTCCCACATACCATTTTTATGTAAGGCATTTATCTCTTCTTTCATTGCATTTGTCCATTCAGGGACAAAGAAAGCTTCTGCCACATTTTTAAGGATAGGGACACTGTCAATGGAAGAAAGGAAAGCACGAAAAGAGAGTGAAATGTTCTCATAGAAAACAAAATGTAAAATAGGATACTTGGTGGTACAAGACCTAACTCCCTTCCTTTTTTGCAATAGGGATGTCTAGGTAATTAGCAGATGAAGTATCAATAGCAAGAGGATCAGAAACATCAATAGGAATGAGAGTACCTGGTTAGATAGGATCTATCCTTGATGAATCTGATGATGTTGGTGGTACAGTTTCAAGTTGTTCCATAGCTCTTGAACTTAGTTGGCCCTTGTGACGACGAGAAAAAACATAGAATGGAGGAGGGTTAGGCAGAGGGGGAAGAACCTGAACTCAAATGGTCACTTTCAAAGAAAGGCACATCTCTAGACACATAGTATTTCCTGAAAACAGGTTCACAACACCGATAACCCTTTTGACCACAAGTAGGAGATAGGTTTTGGACAAAACAACCACCACCAAACACACAAATAGGAATAAAGAGGGGATCCTTGGGAAATACGAGCTGATGGGGGGCCTTGTACCCTAACAAGCAACTTCAAGGAGGTGGTAGTTTTTTCTTTCAGCAACACCATTCTATTGGGGGGGGAGGGGGTCTAGCACAAGAGCTACGATGTATGGATCCACATGAAGCAAAAAACTCTGTGAGATTGCGATGAAAGTACTCTTTGGAATTGTCTGGTTGGAAAATTTGGGTCTCCGTTTGAAATTGAGTGAATATCAAGCGTTTGAAATCTTTAATGATTTTGGGTGCTTCATCTCTGGACCACATAGAATATACCCATGTATATTGAGAGTAGTCATCAATAAGCGTAATGAAATACTTATAGCCAGACTCAGATGTTAAAATAACAGGGCCCTGGACATCAAAATAAACAATATGGAAAGGAAAATCAGATTTATTATTCCTTGAAGTAAAATGATTTCTACAATGTTTGCTCAACTGAAAAGTTTGACATATGAAATCCGACACTAACACTGACTTAAATAAATCTAGTAACAAAACTTTCAATGATTCAAAAGATAAATGACCCAAACGACTATGCCATAAATGGACTTGACTCTTACTAGACAGACTCTTAGACTCAATAGCTGCAAGACTAGCTTTATTGTCCAGCATGTAAAGACCGTCCACCATACGACCTCTACCGATCATCTTCCTCGAGGCCAAATCTTGTATAAAAAAGAAGGGAAAAAGGTTACTGAGTAGTTTAACGAATTTGTTATACTAACGAAAAACAAGTTTATAGGTAGTTTTGGAACATGTAGAATATCAGAAAGGGTGAGTCCAAGAGGAAGGGAGATGGTTCCTTAACCAGCTATGGTGGAGAAAGAATCATCAGCAAGTCTCACCTTGTCCCGACCAGATAATAGATGATAAGATTGAAAACAATTGGACTTGTTGTCATATGGTTTGAGGCTCCAGAACCTATTATCCAAGGAGAGTCTAAGGGATGTGAGGACACATGGAAAGCAATAGCAGAATTACCGTTACCTGATATAGACGCAAAGGAAGTTGAGGGGGAGAAGCAAAATCCATCTGGTGGATTGCCCTCCCATACAACTCCAAATGGTCAAGGAAAGAATTAATGATATCTTCCTTGGGATCAGTCGCGGAAGGGCTCATGATAGTGGTAGATGATTGAGGTTCCTAAGATGCTAAGTTTGTTGCATTAAACTTCTTTTGACCTTGTTGTCCCGACTTCTTATTCTGGTATGATTTTTTACTCAGCTCTTGGGCCCACTTTGGCTTCCCATGAAATTCCCAACAAGTATCCTAAGTATGTCTAGATTTTTGATAATGTGTGCACCATAGTTTATCCTTGTCATCAACTTTCTTCTAGAAGTCACTCTTCTTAAAGGAATTACCACCTCCCGTAGCAACACTCCCTTTAGCTAACAATGCAATTTGCTCCCCCTCATAATTATTCATCACATTCCGCCAGCTCTCTTCTGACTGTACTAGAGCATACACTTCCTGCACTGACGAGAGATCTTTACTCCCCAATATCTAAATTCTGATAGATTCATATGTGGAATTCATCCCTAAGAAGAAGGCAAACACCCATTGCTGGGAAACCAGAGACTTGTATGCTTTAGCATCTGCATCACACTTCCAGTTTATGTTCTGATAATGATCTAGTTCTTTTCAAATAAAGGTTAGGTCTGAATAGTAGGCGGAGTGACTCCTCTTCCCTTGCTTACAAGTTGAGAAGGCAGCCTACAACTAATATATTTTGGCATAATGTCGTTGTTCTGAATATGTAGATTTAGCCTATTCCCATATCTTATGAGTTGTTTTTGCCCACATGAAGGTCTTTCTCACTTGTGGCAACATGGACAATAACAGCCATGACATCACCACATTGTTTTCCTGGTCCCACCTATCATGTTCCACACCTCCAAACCGTGGTTCTTTAACTCTACCATTGATATACCCCACTTTTCCCCTTGTAGTTATGTAGAGCTTGATTCCCCTTGACCATTCTGGGTAATTGAGACCATCAAAGGGAATCACAACCATGGGAAAACTCATGTCAAAGCCTCCACTCGTTCCACTCTGACTAGAGGTCACACCAGACATACCGGAATCCTTAGAAGACATGGTACTTGATTTCAGTTCAGTCACAATTTAGTCAAAGAACTAGTTCTCAGTTCAGTTCAGACTCACAGTTCAATAAAAAAAAAATTAAAACCTTAGTCCAGCCACAGTTCTAGGCACAAAAAAATTCTTGTTCTCACACAACATAATCAAATCTGATCACACATCACTTGTTCTCATATTACAACCCAACTGAAGCAGTTCAGATTTATAAAACATATCAAAAATCAGGTCTGACCAGTCCCTCCAAACAATAATTCATCAATTTTTCACACGACTACTGAAGGAAAGAAAAACTGCTGTCACACCAGTTACAGAACACGCAGACCTGAACAGCCCACCTTTCAGGGCACAAGAAGGATCACTCGATCCACATAGGCTGAGAGGAAACACTCTTACAACAGCCACAGGTCATTAGACCCACATAGCTCACCCACTTGGGTACATAAGGATCAATTCGATCCACAAAGTTGAGGAGAAAAGAAAAAAAAAAAATCTTTCACAGCATTCGGCTTCCCTCCTCTTGGTGTTTTCTGGGCCACGACTAAGGGAGAGGAAGAATCACACAGCAAGCCTCCTCACGTCAACCAGAAGTCCCTTTTTCTTTGATTCAATCACCAATGGACAAAGAAAGCAGTTGGAGAAAGAAAAGGACTGATCGTACTGCTCCTAAGACTTGGTCTGTAGCTGTGATACCATATTTTCTTGGTAAACACGCAACAAGATCTCATAATAGTGAGAGAAGAGGAGGGAGAAGAGAGAAGAGAGAAGAGAGAAAAGAGAAAAAAGGTTTTGGAGAGAAAAACATCAGCTGGCAGTGCCAGCCTTTTTGATAATTTATATTAGGGCAACCACTCAAATAATAAAACAATGTAAAATTACATATGTGCCCTTGTGGCACTAATCTAAAGTAACACTAGCTTATTCAACAGAGTCAAACACCCTACTATTCCTTTCAAGTCAAACAGCCGAGATGAAGACCAAGGGGATCACATCCCAGCAGATATTGGACCCTTACTCATCCCACAAACCCTCCAGCCCTTGAGCAACCCACTAACAGACTGCAAATGACATCAATGGAGATGGGGATAGTTGGATACTGCCTGAGAAATGCTGGTACTCTGCTAGTAAAGTTGCAATGCAAAAAACAGTGGCTGGAACTTTTAGGCAGTTGCTAGCACCATAAAATGATATCTAGAGCCAACACCTCTCCTGGACAGGTTCATCTTAATTTGATATTTATCCGGGGCAGCTGACCATACAAAGAATTTAGCCTTTAAATGAGCCATGCTTTTTCAAACCTCCTTACAGGAGAAAGAGGAACAGCTGCCACCAACCAGACCTTCATAAAAGGAGTGAACTGAAAAGACTGATTTATGCCAGCCCCAAACTCTGGAGCCTCCTCCTGAGGGTTACATAACTGACCTTTCAACAGATTGAAAAACTGAATTGCCTTATCCACCTCCCTTTGGTTGAAGTTTTAGCACTTTGGTAACGACTATTAAGTCACATGGTGATGAAGGGATGAGCACTGCAGATTTTGTAACTTCTCTACTTAAAGATTTTGACCAACATGGTGGATTGGGCATGAGCACAGAGAATGCCCGGAATTTGGTGGCTTGGGTGACATTGGCATTGAAGTGTGACAGGTTTTCAGTAGGGTCCAGGAATACTGCACCATGCTTGGGCCTATGGATACTGAGATGAAGCAGCGGAGGGCTGTGGCTCAGCAAAAATTGTGAGGCCAATCGAAAGTGCCTGCCCAAAAGAGCTTGAAGAAATGGAGAAGAAGAGAGAACGGATATTATAAACATGGCAACATGTTTGATATCTCAAGGAAGAAGAGAGAATCTTCACCATACTCTTCACATCCATCTCTCAAGTCTCAACCAAGCCTCCCCAGGGTGGAGGCAAGCCATGGAAGAGCTCTCTGCTCTATAGCATAATCACACGTGGAAACTCACCACCCTTCCTCCTGGTAAGCACACTGTTGGGTGTAAATGGGTCTATATAGTGAAGCATCTTCTTGATGGCAGTGTGGAACGATTGAAAGCACGGTTGGTGGCCAAGGGCTATTCTCAGTTATATGGTGTGGACTATATGGAGACATTCTCTCCTGTGGCTAAAATTGGTTCAGTTCAGGTGTTGATCTCATTGACTACTATGTATGATTGGCCTTTCCTACAACTTGACATAAAAAATGCCTTTCTACATGATGATCTTGTTGAGGAGGTGTATATGGAGCAACCACCAGGGTTTGTTGCTCAGGGGGAGGCTGGTAAGGTGTGCAGGCTCAAAAAGGCAATCTATGGATTGAAACAATCTCCTCGTGCATGGTTCGGCAGGTTCAGTGAAGTGGTGAAGGCCTTTGGGATGAAACAGTGTCAGGTTGATCATTTTGTGTTCAGCTATAACTCAAAAGATGGAAAAATCTTGCTAATCGTGTATGTGGATGATATTGTCATAACTGGAAGTGACAGCAATGGAATTGACAGACTAAAAAAATTCTTACAGGATCACTTCAATACGAAAGATTTGGGGGAAGCTAAAGTACTTCTTAGGAATAGAAGTTGCGAGGTTAAAACAGGGGATCACCTTATGTCAGAGGAAATATGTTCTTGATCTACTTGAAGAAACAAGGTTGTTAGGTGCTAAACCAGCAAAGACTCCTATGAAACTCAATGCCAAGCTAAGTGTGGATGCAGGTGAAGAGTTTGATGATCTTGGAAGATACAGAAGGTTGGTGGGAAAGTTGAACTATCTGATCATCACCCGACCAGATATATCATTTGCTGTGAGTGTGGTGAGTCAGTTTATGCAACATCCTCGGGTTCCTCACTAGGAAGTTGTTCTGAGAATTGTTAGGTACCTAAAGGGTGCTCCAGGTCGTGGTTTGTTATACCGAAAGGGAGGAACTCTTGAGATAGTATGGTACACAGATGCTGATTGGGCTGGCTCTATATCAGACAGGAGGTCAACCACAGGGTATTGTACCTTCCTGGGTGGCAATCTTGTAACATGGAAGAGCAAGAAGCAAACAGTGGTGGCAAGAAGTAGTGTGGAAGCAGAATACAAGGCTATGGCCCATACCACATGTGAACTAGTATGGCTGAAGAACCTGCTACAGGAGATGGGTTTCTCAATTCACAAACCCATGAAACTATACTATGATAATCAAGCTGCTGTTCACATCTCATCCAATCCCGTCTTCCATGAAAGAACGAAACATATTGAGGTGGATTGTCACTTTGTGAGAGAGAGAGTGATAAGTGGGGTAATAACTACATCTCATGTGAGCTCAGGAAATCAGTGGGCATATCTCTTCACAAAAGGATTGTCTCGGGGAAGAATAGATTACATTTGTAACAAGCTGGGACTATATGATATATACTCTCCAGCTTGAGGGGGAGTGTTAGAAGGCTCGAGTTAGGGGTATTTTGGTCATTCTGGTGTATCTTATTGAAAGTGAAATGTCTATTGTATTTGAGTTTAAGTTATGTGTCCCATCTTCTATGAGGGACAACATTGTCTTTCTTGTAACTTAAGTTTTATGAATAAAAGTCAAGTGAGTCGGCTAGGTGAGTGTGACTTTCACTGTTCTCTCTTCTAGTCTAGCCGAACATTCTTCTCCTTCTTTCTCTTTTCATTCTTCTTCCTTCTTCTCTGCTTTGACCTAGAATGAACTAGGGTTTATTCACAATTGTTTTTAGAAAAGTCCTCCACAATGACTCTTAATGACTAGGCCATGGTTCCGCCAGAACTTTTTGATTGGTGTTGTTGCTTGAGAGTTTCCAGCTGCTAGGTCTAGCTGAGAATCACATGGTGTGTTTGCACTTTCCATGGTTTCCATGAGGCATGACATAGCACCATAAAGATTGGGTGATATCAGTGGACTTCTCTGGTTCTTTGGACTTCAAAACTCCTCAAATGAAGAAGAAAAAAATTGGAAGGCATTTTTGTCCTTTAGATTATTCCATCAATCTTAACAGTGGGATTTTCTAACTGGGTATACATAAGTAATTGGGGAAACCACAGGGTATACTTATTTGTTTAGCTCAAACCTCAGGGCATATCTATGTAATTTACCCTTATTTATTTACTTGTATTGGGTATAAATGTAATATCATGGTCCTTTTATAAATATAAAACAAATGGGGCCGACTGAATGAGTACTCAAATGATCTGTTTTCACTTTTCTTCATCTTCATATTTTCCTTCTTCTCGGACCCTAACATTCTTCTTTGTGCACAAACAACAAAGAATTTAAGATGGGGATTCTAACTTCCTAACTATTTTAGCAAATTAAAAGATAATCAATTTGTAGAAATGTACATAAAATTAGCTTCTATATGTAATCATGTAATAGTAATACAATTATTTACATTACGCAATTACAACAACAGCATTAGAAAAGATAAAAAGGAAACCAACCAAACAAAATGTACAGACAATTTCATGCATTAGAAGTCTGTATCAACCGGTTAATGATTGAATACAAAACTTGGTTTGAAGTTTAAATTATCCAACAAATAAGAATTTAGTGATAAAGAGGTTAGGGATTAATAGTTGAAAATGAAAAACTACATAAGAAGTCTGTATCCAAGGTATAGAATGTCGGTGTCGGTGGAAATGTATATAGAAAACATGTCAGAAATATCATATGGAAATATTGTAAAAATTACAGACATTAGAAATATTGTAAAATATGCAAAAATATAGAATGATGTTTTATGAAATGATAAAAGAAGCACAAGCACACCATTTTAAATTATTATCTTGTTCTAAATCATTAAACAAAGCTAAGAAATTAAGGTTCTAGGAAAAATAATTCAGTGTCTTATAAACCTTAAGATTCAAAACTACATAATAGAATGAGTTTGAGCAAAATTTGAATTCATAGAAAATGCAAATTATTCTAATAAATCAACCAAATAATCTATTACACAAATAGGAACTAATATTTAACTCCATGTTCGGAATGGATATTGAGCAGGCTCGAAGTGGTAATCATGTACACTAGGTAGTCAATAACATTGTTACTCCACATATCTACAAAATTGCACCAACTTATGTTAAAATATTATCTCTTGTACTCCATATAGTTTTGGTAGTGTTCACTGGGAATATGTCTATTCCAGTAAAATTGTGTGTCACACTACCCATGGAAATGGAAATATTGGGAAATTTATGGACATTTTAAACCATGTCTGTATCAACTAGCTGATGATTGAATACCTAGTTTAAATAAACTACCAAATAAGAACACAAAGAAATGAAGAGGTTAGGGATTGCCAAGTTTAAATTGAAAAACTGCATAAGAAGTCTTCATCAACAAGTTGTTGATTCAATGTGGCACTTAGGGGCTGTTTGATAACAGCTGAAGTTGCTGAACTGAAGGACTTATTGCTTTGTCTTTTAGTGGATAAAATAATTAAATAGTAAAATATTCAAGGGCACAATATTCTAGCCAATTTCAGCTTCAGCCATTAAGGAGCACACAGCATCCTTAAAAACTTATTCACTAAAAGACAAGGCAATAAGCTTTTCAGTTTAGACCTTTCAGCTGTTATCAAACAGCCCCTTAGTTTAAATGAACCAGCAAACAAGAATGTAAAGATAATGGAGAGGCTAGGGATTGATGGGTAAAATTAAAATACTGCACAAGGAGGATAACTTACCGGGGGAGTATATCCTGGTAATGTTTGGGTGTGAGAGAGCACAAAGTCACCCACTATAATAGGGCAAGATGTTTCTGCACAGAGTTCATGGCTCTCAGTGTGGATGTGTACCCCAAAGTATGAAACCTCAATTACAAGTTTCCCTCCAAAGATTACTTCATCTGCATGGAAAAGAACAGGTAATTTTATTTCCAATAGTGAATTTGTTTTCATTCAAGGAGGATGAACATGATAGAGCTATTTTGGCTCATTAATGATGGTTTAAAACCTGCTTGTGAAATGAGTTAGGTGTGGAATTTGACATAGCCTTTTTAAAAAATATTAAGGGAAGATAACGCTATCAACTTTTCCCATGAACAGAAATATCAAGAAGAAAAGACTAAGAAGCATAGGGATTGTTTTGATTGTCTATCCAAAACATTTGTGGTCCTAAAGCCTGTTAAGGAAAAGGATGGAAACTTTATTCCGGTCAAATACAATCTATCAATCAATCACTCAATACAGGATAAGGAAGAAAAGAAACACGAGTTGTTGTATGACGACTCAAAATTAAAATCCAACAGAGTCATAATATTAGAAAAATAAATGGTATCATAAAAAAAAAATCCTTATCTGATAGAAACAACTACTTTTTTCAAGCCTAAAGCTACAAAGGAAGAAACCATAAAATTTTGTAGACGGAATCATAAACCGTCTACAGCCTCGGCAATCATAAACCGCATGATTTCTTAGCAAACAATCTCTTAACATGCATCAACAGCCACCATGGCTGGAAGCTATATCTCATTATTATAACGAATTGCATCGCATTATTTGCCAACGTGTGCTGCTCCTTCAATCCCAACGAGTTTGAAGGGTTGACAACCACTGTAATAATGTGTATTAAATACATAAAATCTCAATTCAACACCAAATAAAATAAAGGTGTGATAATATTTGATTAGAATAGGTTATCGACTTGTATTTATATCAATGAAAGAAGAAGCTTGTAAGAAGAAAGCAATTATTGAGCCTGAATAATAGTTCCAGGAGAAAAAGATACCACCACAAAAGTCCAGGAGAACGAACATATAAGTTCAGACTTCACCTGTGGTGGCGGAGATGCTGAAGGTCGCAGGCTTGCCTCTCACCACCGGCTCCGGCGACATCTCGACTCCGCTCACTTTAACAGCATAATTGCCTTTATTATCTGCATTCATTTTAAAAGTCGCACAAGACATCAGCTACCTATCCATTCTGCCAACAACAAAAACCCATGGCAACTAAATCCAGGTCAAAATCAAACTCAAAGCAAGCACAATTTCTTCGAATTAACCGACTGTCGCTGGCCATAAGGAAGAACGCAACCCGGATGTTTCTTCATCAAATTCGATTACCGGACGACTGAAACAAAAACGGCCATCGAACAAACATTACATCCATTGCCTAGTTCTTTCAAAACCCCCAGATTGTTAGAATCACAGATTCAAATCCCCTCTTTTACTCTCACATCAACCGGTTTTCAACATCCAAGTAGACAAAACTGAATAACCAGCAGAAAACCGCTATATGCCTCAAATTTCAAAACTGAATTGAAGAAAGATATACCAGATTCAGGAAGAACTCACCGCAGTACTTAACTTTCGTGGCATGAATCAACGGAGAGAGTAGAAAAGCCGCGAAAAATAGCGGCAGAAACAACTTGAACTGAACCGCCTCCATGAATCCACCGATCTATAGGAAACACAGAGGAGCAGAAAGCCACAAATGAAATTGGGAGGAGGGGCGGAAGAGAGCGATACGGAGATATCCCTTCTTCAGGGTCGAAAGAAAGAATCCATCATTTGACGAGGAACGTTAGGTGCAAAAGAGAGGAGCTTGAGACGGAATCAACTTACGAAACACGAGATTACAGATAACTGAAGTACAGAACAAGAAGCAAAATCAAATCTGGTTTGTCTTTTTTCGGTTTGTTTATCTCTTTTCAAGTGAATTTACGAAAATGCCCCAAAAATTCAGCATTTTCCAATAAGGTTATGTTTGGTTTGAAGGAAAAAGGTAGGAAAATCAATATAAATCTTATATTGATTTTCCTACCTTTTTCCTTCAAACCAAACATAACCTAAATGATTCAGACCATGCCCCAGTAAACCTTATGACACAACCTCCAAATACATCCCGGGCCTCAATTCCATTTCTTGCTCTTTTGGATAGAGCATGAAGATTGCAAGTCCATCATGGGGCAAGAAATCTCTGGATCAAGTCCATCCAAGAAGTGGGAGGAATCCAACTCTTACAAGAACCCACTATAAGAAATCCCAAATGCTGTTCATCAAATGCATCTTCACAAAGCCCCAGGCCCGGATGGTTTTACAGCCATCTTCTACCAGAAATATTGGGGCAAGACATCCATCAAATGGTTCTTCATTTTTCTTTCCAAATTGAGCACCTACCAAAAGAGAGCTGAATAACACACCTCTATAATTTTTGTTCCCAAAGTCCAAAATCCAACTAAGACAGGACACTTCCAGCCTATAAATTTGTGCAATGTCCTTTACAATATCATCTCCAAATGGATGGTAACAAGATTGCAACCAATACTAGGAAAACTCATTTCTCCTTTCCAATCTAGGTTCCTGAAGGATCTACAAATCAGTGCATCTCTCCACCCCTACATTGTCAGTTAAACTGGATGGATGTTGTCATGGTCACTTCCAGTAGAACAAAGGTTTAAGGCAAACTGACCCTTTGTCTCCATACCTCTTCATATTAGGCATGGAAGTGCTCACTCAATTGTTAACAACAGCAGAACAAGAAGGGATCATTGAGGGAGCAAAAATATGTAGAAATGCTATTACCATATCACACTTACTCTTTGCAGATGATTGTATCATCTTCTACAAGACAACCATGGGTCAAGTGAGAACTCTCAGCTCCATTCTTACACTATTGGAATAACTTTCTGGACAGAAAATAAATCATGGTAAATCATTCATCATATTCAATAGCAATGTACCTAGACATGGCCAAACTTAAAAGTTAAGAAACCATTGCAAGGTACAAGATACCTCGGTGCTTAGATAGGTGTTTGAGTTGATAAAATAGCTACACATCAAACGGTTGCTGGACAGAATCATAGCAAAAGTACTATCTTGGAGTGCCAAGCTTCTTTCTCAAGTAGGCCATCCCCATTTACACCATGCAAACGGTTGTACTTGCTAAAAAAATTCACTTATGCTGTGTTTGGTTTGAAGGAAAAAGCAGGGAAAGGTAAGGAAACTTATGCATAGATTGTGAAGGTTTCCCTTTCTTTTCCTACTTTTTCCTTTAAACCAAACATAACCTTACAAATGGACAAAACGATGAAGAACTTCTGGTGGCAAGTGGGAGACCTATAAAATGGAGCAAAGCCTATCAACAAAAGTTAGTTAGCGGCCTAGGGTTCAGACAAAGCAAGCTTATGAATAAGGCAGTTTTTGAGAAACAAGTGTGGAGATTGATCAATTCTCCAAATGCGCTTTGGAGGAGCAGGATGGCGAGACAGAAATACTTCCCAAATAAAAGCCCATGTGAAGCCAAACCAAATAGTACAACCTCCTACAAGAGCTCAACCCCAACCTATTAAATTAAAGAAGATAAACAATGGTGAAGACACTCAACTCTTCGCAGACCCTTGGTTACCCACCTTTCAGGAGGAATTCCCATCCCAAGAAACCCATATGACTCTGACCTTAACCAATTAAAAGGCACTCTAACTCTATTATTTTGGCAAAGGATGTGTTGCTCTTTACATTTACGTCCTATGGAGGACTCGAAACAAATTGGTTTTCAGCAACCAAACAAGCACTCCAATGGAGGTAATCGACTGGATCAGGAAATACACTCCTACCTTAACCCTTCCGGCTGTGTTTGGTTGCAATGCAATTTTAACTAGTACAAATGCACGGGAATGCAAATGAAGAAAATGCAAAGTACAATTTAATTTTGTTTTGGATTTTACCTTATTCTACTTTATGTCTTAATTTATTTCAATCAAATAAAATAAGGTAAAATTTAAAACAAAAATAAGTCAGAATTTACAATCAAACCATTTGCATTGTCATAATTTTGCACCAGTGCAAATTTATTTGCATTGCAATCAAACACAGCCTCCGAAAACAATACCAATTGTACACTCGCCTTAAATGACAACCATGTTTATACTCCATTTGGATGGTTCCTTTGATAATAACTCAGGTTGTGTAGGATGAGCACTCCTCCTCCAATGCCCCAACGGTGGACCAATCATTGCAAGGGGAGAACCATCCTAGCATATCTAGCCTGTAAGGGAAAACTATTTGGTATAATCCACTGCAACATAGGCTTGTACAGTTTATACTATAATAGAAATGGAAACTGTCTTTTTGTTGCCAAAAACATATCGGTATTATAAGGAGCCGATAACAAAGACACTCCAATATCCGAGGTCTAATTCGATATCATGTACTTCCTATTAATAATTGGATTGGATTCAGATTTGATTAAAAATTCAAAGGGAAAATTCTTGATTACTACTTTATATTTTGGACCTAGTACTACTTTGGTTCCTGAATTTTAAGATGCGATAATTCAGCACCCGAATTTTCAAAATATGTCAATCCAGTATCTACTGTTAATCAGTTGTCAGTCATGTGTATCACGTGATGATATGTGCAATTTAATTTTTTGAAAATGTCAAAATTACCCTTCAAAATACTGTCCATCATCTTCTTCTTTAGGAATTAAGGTTGATCCAAAACAATGCTCATCATCTTCTTCCTCATGAATTAAGATTGAACCAAAGCAATGGTGAACAACACTAAACCCGTTAGGGTTTCAACACTTGTCACATTCGTTAGTTGGGGATTTGAGGGGAGTCATTTGGTTTTTGTAGGAGCTGGATCATTACCATTCCCTAGAGGCGTAAATCGGGTCGTGTTGCCCACGGCTTGGCACATAGGCACGTGTCCCACGATCGTGCGGGCTATGCTAGGTCGGGGGTTTCATGTCCGTGGGCCGGATGATACAACACGATTGTGTCGTGCTGTCATGGCCCAACACATGGCACGACACGCAACATGGCATGGCCTGTGGACCCGCAATGGGTCGAGTGTAGCCTGCTCGAGAAATTAGGCATTGGGGCCCTTGGGGACCCCCCTCCAAACGGCTAGTTTCAACTTTTTAGGGTTTTTTTACAGAAATACCCCCTCAATCAACCACTATAAGCCTATAAGGGGGTATTTATGTATTTTGGCTTTGGGGGCAAAGAAAAAGACAATAATGCACCTCTAGCAACTACATCCTATATAACATCTAGTTTGGGATTTTGGAGGCGTTTGGGTAAAGTGATAAATGGCTTTATAGTAACGAAACTACCCATCCCAACAACTAAAAAATGACTAGTTTCTAGGGTATTTTGGGCAATTAAATTATTTTAAATTCTTATAAATAGCCATATCATCCACCATTCTCATTACACCAATTTAGTAATTATCTTCTAAATTCTCATATTCTCTTAGCGATTTAGGAGGTTTTGAGGCTTCAACTGTTGAAATCAAGTTGAGATTTTGAACTGGTAATCTGGTCATCCGAGTAAGTGCAATTAAATTAATTTTCATCTTTTAGAATTAAAAAAATGGTTGGCTCCTCTTTTAGAAACCAATTCCCCAACATTAAGTTCACTAGCCTGATTTGCAAAATATTTAAAATAAAGGGGGTTGAGGGAATAAGAAAAAGAGTCGTTTACCAAAAATACAGGATTGACTTTAGCTTTAGTACCAAGGGTGGTACTAGCCACTTAGGCAAACATTTGCTCTTTCATGAGAAATGAGAAAAAAGACATCTACTTTAAAAATTTGTTGAATGTTGAGGATAAATTACAAGGCAAAGGAGGGCATGACACTACTACACCTGATGAAGCAAATGATTAAAGTCAAGGAGATGGGATGATTTTTTCAATTTTATTTAAATCATTTGTTATTTTTCAACAATGTAATTTTTTATATTTTAAATGGAATAAAGTTCCTTTTTTTTTTCAATTTGTTGTCATTTTGTATCTTGGTAACTATTTTTTTTTTTCATTTCTTTGTTAGATTTTTTTTAGTTTTTCAATTAGTCCCCAAAGGAAAGTTAAGTATTTTAGTTTTTCTTAGGAGAAAAAAAAATCAAAATGTAAAAAAAAAAAAAAGTCTGTGGCCTTTCACATGACATTTAAAGGCTGGTTAGCAACATGCACTAGATTGGCACATTTTGAAAGTCCGGGTACTAAATTGTCACATTTCAAAGTTTGGGGACCAAAGTGGCACTAGGCCCAAAGTATAGGGTACTAATCGGGAATATTCCCATTATATTATAATACTAGGGGGCTCGTGAGATGCATGGGATTTGTTAAATGAAAGAAAAACAATAGAAACACATAAAAGTATGTTTTATATTTTTAACTTTTTAAATAATTAATAATTTTTTATATTTTATATACTACTATAAATAAATTTTTTAAAAATACAAAAACAATAATAATTAGTTTAAGCAAAGGTTGTTCATCCAACTAATGAAACTGACCAACCTTATCAACTTGACCAGAGTTGGTCGATTTTCTATTTCTAGTCAGCTTTGGTCCAATAATAATTTCCCAACCTAACCAGGTTGGATCAATTTCGCTTTGGTTGAGTTAAATTTAATTTTTTTAGTTCAAATCGTTTGAACCGACTGACCAAACAAAAAATCGGCCCAAATCAATACAACACGAGTGGTTGTCTTCACAAATGGTCGGTCAGTTTCGAGTGACCAATTCCCCACCTTGACCAGATCAGTTTGGTTGGCCAAACAACTTTCAACCAAACCAAACCAACCCACAAATACTCCTAATTTTAACTAAATTAATACTCTAATCTTTAATAAATAACAATAGTTTAATCACCAACAATTATTGAAAATTTGTACCAAAATTACAAAATTATTGAAAATATATTGATAATGAAAATATAATAAATTACTAATAAAAATACAATAAGTACAATAATTGCAATAAATTAGATTTAAAAAGTTCAATAACAGTAGTTCAATCTCTAATAATTATTGAAAATTATCTCTTTAGTAACAAAACAAAAATAAATTTATATATAATTATTGAAAATGTGTTTATCATAAAAATAATAAATAATTATTTTAATGCAATAAATATTAATGTTAGTATATATAATTATATAATAAATATATATTAAGAGTTTAAAATTATTATTAATAAATATTAATTTTTTCTAAAAGTTATTTTCTCAAATTATTAATTAATATAAGTGAAATTAGTTATTTAAATTTTAAAATATTAATTATTTATTAAATTTAATAATCCATAAAATTATAATTTATACTATTATTATATAATTTATGTTGTTATTACATAATTTTGTGATGAATTTTGTAAAAATATAAAATTATTAATAATATGAATATTATTAAATCTATTAGAATTATTTTTTTGTTTTTAATAAATGTTTTAAAGTTACTGTATAATTTTGTTAGAATATTTAAATAATTCTTTAAGTTTTTAATTCAAACTTTCTTTAGATAGATATAGAGAAAAAGTGGGGGAGAGGATAATTAGGAATTAGAGACAATTTAGGAGAGAAACTATTTAATAGATTAGAGATAATTTTGGAGATAAATTGGTATTAGATATAACTTGGAAGATAAATTGAAATTAGAGATAATTTATGAGAAACTCTCTACTAAATAAGAGAAAATTTAGGAGATAAATAGGAACTAGAGATAATTTAGGAGAAAGTGGGGAGGTAGTTAGGTTCTTGGGAACGTGTGTATGTGTGTGGAAGAGAGAGAGAGAGAGAGAGAGAGAGAGATTTTAGGTAATTTTTAATGGGGAAGGAGAGCCTCTCATTGGTTGTTTCAAAAATGAAATGAAATTAAAAAATAAAAATAAAAATAAAAAAGAGACAACCAATAAGGTGGTATTAATCACAATTTAGGTGGGTGCTTTGATTGGCTAAAGCTCTTCTAGTACCATGTCTTTCCTCTATCATAGATTTTCCTTATATAATAAATTTAGTATGTTATATTTCACTAATTTACTATATATAAATGTTGAAAAGTAATTATCTTTTAAATTTTTTGTATATTTTGTATTTCACTAAATTAAAAAATTTGAGTGCATTAGGATTCAAATTCAAAGTAGTTGGATCAGATTTTGCCAAACCCGATCCAGTTACGGTCCTAGATGCAATCTGCTGTCAACAAAACATGTTTCAACGTCCTACCAACATGATCATAGATCACACATCTCACCATGAGACTGTGACCCACTATAAAGTGGGACCTGTCATGTATAAGATCTGTAGTGTTAGATCATGCTGATAGGGTGTTGGAACGTATTTTATTGGTAGGATATGTAGACGCATAGTATAGTACAGGTTGGTACTACGAATGGATCAGATCTATTCAAATAGAATAATATGGATATGGGCATATCCAAATTTGATTTTTTTATTTTGTGTTCAAATTAAAACTTGATATTTATATCGGAATGGAATTGAATTCGGATTGCAATAGGATATTGAATAATATAAATAAATTAAATTAAAATTAATTTTATTATTATTAATAAAAAGAATTTAAGCTTACTTGTATGAAGTAAAACTTATGAATTTAGTAAAAATACAAAGTTCAAATCAATTTTACTAGTAGAGAATATATAGAAATTTCCATGGTTTATAATCGAACTGGTCAGGGGTCTGGTTACAGGATCGAACGGTCCGACCGTTCAACCTGAACGGTTGGCTCGTTCTAACAAAAAAATAAAAAATAAAAAAGTTTAAAAAAATTAAAAAATGGTCAAAACTGTTTGAACAATTAACCGGCCGGTTCTGCGGTTTACTGACCAAAATCAACGATTTTAAGAAAAAACGAAACCAATCAAGTGACCGATTCCTGGTTTTTCCGGTCCAACCATCCAGTCTGGTCCAATTTTAAAAACCATGGAAATTTCTACTATATTGGAGTGGATCGGAGTGGATCCATATTTAGATAGTGGATTGAATTTGGATCATCCTTCATGCTGTGCTGTTTGGATATTATTTATAACGTGTGATGAGTCGGGGAGATTCTAGTATGGTAAGCCATGAAGATTTCCTCTATGCTCTGCTGTTTGAAACAGAGGCTTGAAAGGCGTTAAATTTCTTATAAAGCCTGGTATCTCAACTCTGATTTTCGAAAGTGATGACTATCAAAGGTCAAATTGTGCTTGTTTTCTGCCAAATGGGACATATAAAATCCCTTACCCAACTTGACTAAAGAGTAGATTGGATGTCAATTCATAATGAAAAGATAAACAAAACAAGAGATGTTTCTTTTGTCAAATTGCAAGATTTTGGGGCTCAAACTAATTGTCAAAGGAGTTTCCAACCACCACCAGGAAAAGATAGTAGGCCTCCGGCATCCAGCCGACACAGTTTTTTTTTTTTTTAAATCTATAATCAACACATTAAACAAATTTCTAAATTAATATCAAATCAATTATCAATTATTTCACCTGGAGGGTGGCTTAAAAAATATTGTACCCTCATATATATTTATATATTTATCTCTTAAAAATTTTATACATCAATTCATCGTTATTAATTTGCTAGAAGAGGTTATTAGCAAAAGATTGGGTTTCAGAATTAAGGAAGATGAAACATTGCAAATAGTAAAATATTGTCCTATTTTCCTTGAGGGCAAATTGTATAATACAATATACGAAAAGATTTAATTGTTAGTTGTTACGTATACGGTAATAGATGACAAAAGTTTCTAGAGTAATCAATACTTATACTCGATCGACAGTTGGATGGATATACAAAATTAATTGATCTTTGGACTCAGTTTGGAAGACAAATGCAAATATGAGTGCAAAACCTTATATTTTGTATTATTTTGTTTATATTTTTGTTATATATATTTGCATTTATATTCTTTCCAAACTGAGCCTAGAGAAATAGAAGAATGGCAAATAAAGGAGATAATTTAATAAAGGGGTTGATTAGTTAGTTCTGTCAATGGATCGGCTTGGAACAAATGGAACTGACAGAACGAATTATATGGGTTCTGGTTATGTGATTTTGTCATGATTCATGAATAAAAATTGGGTCGGTTTTTCAAATTTCTTATAATTTTTATTATGTTTTATGTCCAAAAGGATAAATTTGATAGATAATATATAAGATAATTTTGTTTTCTTACTATTGTATTGCGATTTTTATGAAGGTCATATTATCAAAAATGAAGTTTTAACTTTTAAGTTGTTATTAACATGGTTTTTAAAACCGACCCAATGACCGAACTGGTCAGGGATCCAGTTATTGGGTCGAATGATCCGACCGTTCGAACTGAATGCTCGGTCCGTTCTAACAAAAAATAAATAAAAAACGGTCAAAACCATTCGAACGATTCGAATGATAATCACCCGGTTCAACAGTTTGCTGGCCAAAATCAACGGTTTTAAGGAAAACAGAACCGGTCACTTGACCAGTTCCCAGTTTTTCCGATCCGACCATCTGGTCTGGTCCAATTTTGAAAACCATGGTTATTAATATAAAATGTCAGTATAGTTGCATCAGACCTAATCATCCTGATTAATAATCTGTTCAGGACTGGTACGTCCTATCCCAAACCAGACCCCATTTGTTGACAGCCCTAATATAGATCAAATAAGTAGATGAAAATATTCCCATGTATTGGCTTATATTATAACCAACAAATGGTTTGCCCAATTACTTCCCAAATAATATAGATCACTTCAAAAATATAGTCTAAATTGGCAAGAACGCCAGCTCACTAGCAAGAAAACCTAAATTGGTTAGGTTTGGACTGACAAGTTTGGGTTTTAAGCTTTAAAATCAGTTTGGATTTGGGTTGGGGTCCATATTTAGGGTTGGATTGGCTCAAACCCATCCAATTTATATCCCTGCTTTATTAAGAGAGTGAAAAAGCAGTCAATAGAGATTTAGGAGAAAAGAAGAGCTTTAATGGAGGAGAGGAGATGTTCCAACTATTAATTATTTGTGGCTGAGAGAACCCCTCACCTACCCTTTTTCCTCCAAGGGACCTCATTCTCCTCTCATTTCCTACATATGTGGTTATTTATTTTTAAATTAAATATAGAAATATAAAAAAAGTCAAAATAAAATCCTCTTGAGTCTTAATTGTCACTAATAGCATCCATCATTTCAGCTTTAATGGAGGAGAGGAGATGTTCCAATTATTAATTATTTGTGGCTGAGAGAACCCCTCACCTACCCTTTTTCCTCCAAGGGACCTCATTCTCCTCTCATTTCCTACATATGTGGTTATTTATTTTTAAATTAAATATAGAAATATAAAAAAAGTCAAAATAAAATCCTCTTGAGTCTTAATTGTCACTAATAGCATCCATCATTTCTCTTTTCAATGGGATAATTCTTAAATTTCTCTCTCTCTCTCTCACAGCTGTCAATATTTAGTTAGGTCAAGAGCCAATCCATGACCAACCCTAAATATGGAGCTTAGTCTAAATCTAAATTAGCACCAAAAACATAAATTTGCCAACCAAAACCTAACTTTTTTTAAGCCTATGCGTTGTTCACACATGTAGTTAGTTATTTTAAATTAAATAATAAAAATATATAAGAAGTCAAAGTTAAAACCCTCCTAGGTTTTAAGGCTTTGTTTGGGAAGGGTGCAAATGCCAGTTTAGTGCATATATGCACTTTGGTTCAGTTTTGCTGGTATTTAGTAAGAATGAATTTATGTATTGAAAGTGAAAGATTTCACAAGTTTCAAGACATGTTTGCATCTAAAATGATAGCAAAGTTTGTACCCAAAAAGTGGATGTAGACTTTGCACTGACAGTTGGTCAATGCAAAAAAGGTAGATTCAAATCCAGGATTTGTGTTTGCACCTAGTACAACAAAAAATATCTGGCAAGAAAGTAAATTTATCAGTGCAAAACTAAATCAACTTTGTATTTGCATGGACCAAAATGCACTCTACATATTTGTATTTTTACTCTTCCCAAGAAGAGCCTAAATGTCCCTAATAAAATCTATCATTACTCAAATAAAAACCCTCTTAGTTCTTAATTGGTTTTGATAAAATCCATTATTACTCTCTCTTTTTCTCTCTCCCAATTGTCAATGTTTGTATCTTCCCTCCCCCATTAAATCCTGAATTTCCTCTTAAATCTCTCTTTGACTCTCTTAGCACCTTTTGGTTCTCTATAAAGTAAGGGTACACAATTGGTGGATTAGGTTGGGTTAAGGCCAAACCAAGACCAATCCCAGCTAGCTAGAACCCAAAGCAATATCAAAAAACAAAACTCAAATATGGGTGCAACTAGGGTAAGGTTGGGTTGGGAGTTTGATAAACTTTCATCAGCTTGAACTCCAACCCAAGGCTGATGTAGTTGGAATCTTCAACTTTGGCAGCTCAACTTGTAGCCCTAAATTAGGAGTGATCATGGGCTGGGTTGGGCCAAGCTTTGCACCTATATGATCGGGGCTATAGGTTGGGCTAAGGCCCGATCGAGTTTGCTTCTGAGATTATAGAATTTATGTGTAAAATATTAAATATATAATATTTTATATTATATGTCATATAATATGTGTACAAAATTTAGTTTATACATTGCCAAAAAAATTATTTTGTACATATATAATATAAAATATTATAAATATGTATTATAGGTGTCATATTATAATACCTGTAAAATCTAACATAAAATAACATCTATTCATCTTTTGAAAAAAAATAACATATATGCATATGTATAAATAACATATATACAAATAAGAGTGAGTCAGACCAGACCTTAAATTTTTAGCTCGGGCTTGTCCTTGAAATTTGTGGGCTTAATGCAAGCCCTGAACCAATTCGGGATGAAAATGATCACCCCTACCTTAAATCCAAAACTAACCAAATTTCTACTTAACCCCATGCATTGGATGGGTTTACTTGCTAGTATAGATATAAGCTAGCAAGAAAACTCATGCAAATGCATGGGGTTGAATAAAAATTTGATAAGCTTTGGATTGGCAAATTTAGGTTTTGACCTCAGTTTGGTTCTAGGCAAGGATTTATGTTCAAGGTTTGTCTAGGGTTGGTAGTGGTGTAGGTTGAATGGGCTTAGGTTGAATTTTTGTTAAAATTTCTATGGTCCTAGACTGATGCCGAAGCGCAAATCAATGTAAAATGTTAACTTAGGCCAACCTGAGTTGCATCGCTAAGGGTTGGCTAAGGGTGAAACTTGTGTAGACCCAACTTGAGCATGGATAGACCTAGCTTGAAATTTTGCAAAGGTCGGGCTTGGCTCGAGCACAAGACTTGGGGCTTCTTATTTTTCAGGATGGGCCTAGACTTAGCCCTTAGGTAGCCTGAACATGGCTTGAGACCCGCCTGACCTTGTCCCAAACAGAGCTTGGCCTGACTATAAATATTCATACATACATATATAGATCTGTATTACATATATAAATACATATTTGCATAAATACATATATACATACATATATGCATAAATGCATACATATATGTGTAATTTTAGAGTAGGTTCATTGACCAACCCAAGCCTGTCCTGGGGCTGAGCCCAACCTGAGTGTATTAAATTACAATGGGTTGGGCTTGGATTGAGCAGGCCGGACTTGATCTTGGGCTTGGTTTGGGCTTGGGAATTTGACCCAAGTCTTAGGGTTGGGCTTGGGTTGATCATAAGTTTGGCCTAGCCTGCTCGACTTGCATTTATAGGGTTTGCATTTAACCCTACCCAACCTATCTAACTTATACCCATGTTTTATTGAAGAGGGTCGAAAGAGTTTCAAAGATGTTTAATAGGAAATAAGGGATTTATAAGGATAGCAGTAATGTTACAAACATTGACTTTCCATATCTATATTAGAAAGAGGAAAGAAGGGAGGCTAAGTGTCATCTTATCTCTGACCTCACACTAGATCTCCTCTTCCTCTCATTTCTCACACATGTGATTAATTATTTTAAATTAAATTATTAAAAATATAACAAGTCAATATAAAAACTGTCATGGGTATTTATTTTCTCTCATAAAGTTCATATTTACTCTCTCTCAATAAGATCACTCTTAAATCTGTATGTGTGTGTGTGTGTTATAAGTAGGGCGTCAAATTAGATGGATTGGTTAAGTTAAGGTCCAAGCCTGAATATAAACCCTAACTTAGACCCAAACTCTTGTCAAGCCAGTATTTCTAAATCCGACCTTGAAATGGAACAATTTCTTTGTCTAGGTAGTAGATCAACGGTTCAACTGTCCAAGTCAAATAGGTCAATTGCTGATATCATAATTAAATGGATCTATGGTGCAACTACTGCACTGTGCATGAAAGGATGTGATTGGTTAAATCTGTTGGTAACTATAATTTTTATATTTTATTTTGCTTCATGTGACTACACAATGGGGGATAGTCCATCCCGTTCCTGAATCCCCCAACCCTGGTGGTACACCTTGTTATACATGAAAGTACACTTTGTAAAATGTAAACCGATGAAAAGTAAACAAATTTTAATGTGACTGATTGAGATATAGATTTAACATTCAGTCAATATTAGTGAATGCATGATAGTTGAACTTAAAAATAGTACAAAAATTAAATATATTTACAATATTGTAGATTCATTATATTAAATAAAATTAATTGTAATATATAAAAGTTATTTTTATTTTTATTAACGATGAAAAAAATAAAAAAATAGAAAAAATAGAAAAAAGAGAATCAATATCTAATCTGTGACCTGGAAGTGCAAAAAAATAAAACCCTTTAACTGATCAAATGATTCAACTGGCCAGATTACTGACTTATTGTCTAACTCAACTGTGTTTTTAGCCCTAATCAAATTTCCAAATAAATCATCTGTTTGATAGCTTGTTTGGTAACGAGCAACCTTTATAATCTACTCAGAATGAACTGCATTTATAATTAATTAATGAATGCTAACAAAATAAATTAATTTAAGAAGACTTAGTGATAACAAGGCAAGCAGACTATCCTAATCAAGAGTTGTATCAAGTCATCAACCTTCAGCCTAACCCAATAAGATAAATCAATCAGGTGGGGGGTAGCTATCAGAAAATTAATAGACACCCACAAGCCCTTCTCATTGACAAAAGATGATGAGGGAGCAGCATTATATATTATAATACTGATTACTTTGATTTAGATAGATGATCAAGAAATAAGTAGGATAATATTGCACCGATGTTGATTCAATAATTCCGTGATTCTTCCCTTTTTCTTAAAACATAAACAAATAGGTTTTCTAATGGTATTTATATATAAAGCCTTCTATATTTAAGTTGCAATTTTTATTTGGTTTAGGAGATTAAATTGGGTTTGATTTGTAGTATCTATTAGAAGAATCAGAACCATAGCAATTTAATATCCTGAAAGTCTTTGTGTTGAGTTTCTTACTGATTTCAGTCAGGAAACAAATTTGACTTGGTTAATTAATTGTTAAAGGATATCTATTAGGAAACTATGATTTTGAGACTTATAACATCATATTTAATCCCACAATCCATATCTCTCATAACCCTATAAATCATGGTTTTAAAATATGACCTAGAAACAGAATTGTTCTGGCCACTGACTTTTGGGTCGATGGTTTGATTGTCTGGTTCAAATGAACGGACTGTTCTGACAATTAAAAATAAAAAATTAATAAAAAATAAAAAATAGCAAAAAAATCATTGAATAGGTTGACAGGTCGATAGTTCGACTGCCCGAGTCAATGAATTGTTGATCAATTCAACAAATTTTAACCAAGGACAGGATTTGGAGTAAAATGGTCCGACTGTCTGAATCAACTGCAGTTCAAAAACCATGCTATAAATATTGTAGTTTTGCTCTTGATAATACCTATCCATTATTTATAACTATAAAGGTTGGCCTAATTAAAGTATAGGGTTTTTAGGACCGATTTTTTTTCCTAGAATAGTAGGTGGATAAGGAATATGCAAATCTTTTGAGCTCCAAACTGAAGGTTTGGTTGGGATTTTGTTAAAATTAAAATGGGCTCAGCCCAGAAGCCTAAGCCTGATGCAGTGTAAGTTCTTCAAATTGGATGCCCAATGTAACTGATGGTGCCTCAATTGGTGGGGTCACTGATTATTTAAGAAAGACACTTCAGTTATCACATCTCCTATAAATGACACAAGAAAGACAAAACTAAGAGATGAGCATCCAAGCCCAACAACCAGCCAACGACAAGCATCAGAGATGGCATCTTGAAAGAATGAAGTAAGAAGCATTTTCATTCCAAATATCTTCCTCTAAGTCTTAATGAAAGTTAGTATAAACCTAACTCACCTAGAAGGGCTAATTAAAAGGTTCAACTAAGGAATTGAATTTCTCGAAGAGCAAGGACCTCCTACAAATCAACTTCGCAAACCAACACAGTGGCATTAAAGAATCAGCCCATCTTGGCCATCAACCTTGATTAACTTGCAAAAGCCCTAGATGGGCCACTTCAGCAAGTTTGCTTGGTCAGGCCTACTCAGTCTTTGACCACGTGCAGTTGTAATAGTCTCAAACAAGAAACCTCGGTTATCATTCGATCACAACAATAAAGAAACCAAGAAAACAACTAGGCATGCAAGATTTATAGCCACAAGAGCTTGGTTCAAAACAAAAACTTTCATTACTTTTCAAACAATGGCCTCAAACTCCCAAGCAAGGTTTAAAATTTTTGATATGATACGCTAGATACGGGGCATATACCCCGTATCGTATCTAATTTTGAAAAATAGATACAGGATATGCATGAAAATTAGATGTATCATCCTTTTTTTCATGTGTATTGGACCCATATCGGACCATATCGGAGGCGTATCGGGGCGTATCGATAGCATATTGATGAAAAATGTACAACCAAAAATTGAAAAAAAAATAAATGGGGAAAGCAAGGTTCTTTTCCCTGAAATAAGCCTTCTTTCACCCCCAAGTGACTCTAAAACTCCAAACCTCATTCCTAGAGTGTTAGGTCTACAAAAATTTGTAAGAAACAAGTGTGAATTGTTTTTTTTTTTTGAAATTTTTTCAAATTTTGAAAAAATATGGCAAAAATGGGTAAGTTTTTTCAAATTTTTATAATATCTTGTGATTTCTTTTTTTCTTGAGTGTTTACATTTATGTTGATCTACATTTCTTACATTCAAAATCATAATTGTTTTTGTATTATTAATAAATTTATGGAAATTTCATGAAGATATTTGGGGAAAATACAAATTAATAAAAAAATTGAAAATATAAATTTTCTCTGCCTATAAAGACTAAATATGTTTTTAGATCTATGGATTCATCTATCATATCCATAGAGCAATTCAAATTTCTTCTTTAGTATTTTTTTTATTTTTTATATTTTTAAAAATTAAAAAATAAGTAATAATTAATTATATTTTATCATTTGATCACAACAATTGAATATATTATAATTCTATGGATGATCTATCATATCCACAGACCAATTGAAATTTCTTATGTAATAATTATTTTTTATTTTTATATTTTTAGAATTAGAAAATAAATAATTAATTAATTATATATTTTTTCGTTTGATCACAATGATTGAATATATTAGATTATCTATCATATCCACAAATCAATTGAGATTTCTTCTTTAATAACTATTTTTTGAATATATTATATAATTTTTTATTTATTTTCTAAAATTTTTGGAAATAAAGAATAAATAATTATTGATTATATTTTCACTTAGAAGCTGTGCCAATGCATGTTTTATGGTTGGATAGGAGAGTTGGGTTTTTCCCATCCCATAAAACATTAAAACTTAAGAATTATAATGTATAAATTATAGTTAAGCATAAGATTTTTAATGAAATTATAATTAACTATAATATATTTCTTCATAAAACTAGTAAAATATATTAACTTAATGTATATACACCTCATGGAGGTCTTATATTTAGTGTTATTAGTGTATTTTTATAATTTATTAAAGTATTTATTGTGTTTTCAAGTATATTTATACGTATCTTAATTTTTCTTCGTTGTATCCAAGACGTATCTCAAATTGTTTCTTAAAATTGATTGTTCGATATACATTGGCATTTCGGATTCTTTGAACCTTGCTCCCAAGGCCTACAAAGTATAAAAAGCAATAAAAAATACAACAACAAAATGTCACGATGCACTAACCCAGTACAAACACTGCAAAAAAAAAAAAATAATAATAATCACATGGAACTAGAGAGCACATCGTTAGCCCTTGGTGCGGTTACCTCTTCAACAACAAGAGACTGATCAACCCACTCAGAGAGAAGTCGTCCATGAAGGTGATCGCCCTATATTCGTTTAGTACGTTATCATGGTGGTCCATAGAGAGAGATGTTGACTAGGAAAGCCTCTTCAATAAAAAAATAAAAATAAAGAAAATTTGGCACAAAAACTTTGAGACACGAAAACAACACCAACTCTCTCGGAGAGAAAGAGACGTAGAGAAAGAAAGATGTTGACTTCAAAGCCTTCTGATAAAAACAAGGGAAGTTTGAACTAAACCTTTCAGAATTCAGACACCCAAACAAAGCCAACTCTCATCAGTCTGTCTTTCTCTCTCCCCTTCCACCGCCTCTCTCTCACTCCGTCTCCCACTCTCTTTCTCAAAATCGACATAACAAAACTTTGACCACCCAAACATCACCCTCGACTTGGCCATGGCAGAGCAAAATCCTTTATTCCGATCCCACTCTCACCATTGAGAACTTCTGCACCCGTCCTTATTAATTTGAATTCCACCAATTAAGAGATGAACAGCACAGACCCTTCCCCTAACAATGGCCTCCTAGGCGCCAAAAACATCGGTGCGTTCGGCTATGGCATCGGGATTTCTGTTGGTATCCTCCTAGCCATCACCACCATCACCCTTGCCTCCTACTTCTGCACCCACAATGATCAGATGCCCTCCTCCGACCAACCTCAGCGACGCTCGGCCCAACGCTCCGGCCAACACACCGTCACCATCGAAGAAGGGGTCGACGCGGCCACCCTCCTGAGCTACCCCAAGCTCCTCTACTCCCAAGCCAAGCTTCGCAGCAACGATTCTACTGCCTCCTGCTGTTCCATCTGCTTGGCCGACTACAAGAACACCGACGTGCTTCGGCTGCTACCCGGTTGCGGCCACCTCTTTCATCTCAACTGCGTCGACCCATGGATACGCCTGCGTCCTACATGTCCCGTCTGTCGAACATCGCCGATCCCTACTCCGCTCTCAACTCCGTTGGCCGAAGTTGTCCCGTTGGCAAGCAGGCGGGAATAAGATAGCGCAAAACCAATTCATGGGACGATCCGTATTGACACCTCCTTTGTTTTCTGACACCACTGGAAGCCTTATGCTTAACAGGTTGGATTCCACATCGAAATCTCAATTATCAAACGAGCAGTAGGTCCAGTACAAAGTTTGTGGACATAATAATTGGAATATGCAATCAACTGGGGAAGTCATGAAATGTTGTTCCAGCTGGAGGCGTTGACATTTACATGCAATCCAGAGATTGTAATGGAGAATCTCTTATCTGAAGGCAGTATGTTTTGTTATTAGATCGATTTTCATACTTCTTTATCATCTCCAGATTTTCAGAAGCATCCATTTCCCCCTTCTTTTGATAGTTAGGTAACTAGAAAATGACCACCTGTTACGAGGCCAGTATTCTGATAAATTTTGTTTGACATTGTAAATTTAGTTTTTTTTTTTTTAATTTGACATTTTTGATATATAGATCTGTTATTCAAGATTAAATCAAGATTAAATTTATTTTTAAACAATAACCCACTTAAGAAAAATAAATGCCACTTGTCTGAAGGAGCAAGCCCTCAATATACCAGGAAAACAATAAGTTAGGGCATCTTAAAGAAATAAGACTTGGAGCGTTGAGGTCTTGCTTTGTGGTAAAATTGATGATTTGCTTACACTTGATCAAGGTTTTTAAAATTGAATCGGATAACGAATCGGTAAGGGTTCGGTTCATGGGTTGAACGGTCCGATCATTCAAATTAAACGGACGATCTGTTCTGACAAAAAAAATTAAAAAATTAAAAAAATAAAAACCGTCAAAATCATTGGACAGTTCGAACGGTTTAACCACCCGGGTCAGCAGTTTGCTGACCAAACCAATGGTTTTTGGCAAAATAACAGTTCTGGAATAAAACGGAACCGGTTCAGTCTAACTGTCTGGTCCGGCCAGGTTTTGAATATCATGCACTTGATTACACCAATTTCTGTTTTTTCATTTTTTTTATTTCTGTTTTGGTGTTCTAAGTTACACAAAATAAAAAAAAAAAAGACATTTTTCGAATTCTATCAACTTCGATTTTTGAACAAATTGAACAAGCAAAAGGGATCAAAGTTCTTCCCATAACTTTGGCAAATCCCTTGGTTGAACCGAGATATTTATTCTTTCATTGCTAACTAGTTTAAATGCAAACAATTTCTAGCTGACTCAAGTATAACAACCCAAGACGTTAGAACATCATCACCTACACATGGTGACCCCCACTTCTACCAACCACAGAACGGTTACAACTACCCACAGCTAGAGGTCTAAAACCATCTATACATCATTTCTAACCACTAAACAACTCAAACAAAGAAAAACACAAATCTAGTAGGTGTTAGGTTCAAGCAAAGTTCAATCATTCATAACTTATGTAGTGAACTGCATCACCTATGATACATGGTCATGTTTGACTGATTCATATTGGGCTGACCTTATCTAGAGCCAATCTCATATCTCAAGTTTTTTGTTTTTTACACCCTACACTTTGGGGGTGATGACACTAATTAAGGGCTTTCACTTGCAACAATAAGGTACCCTGGAATTTCAAAAATCAACACTCAAAGTCCAAATCCATAATCCATAATGAAGGTTCTGATGAATGTTAAATTTACCAAAATGCCCTTTCACTATTTGAGTAGCTGAGATAATAAAATTACAAAATAATAGAAATGGATATGGTTGATTCACAATCTCATGAAATATGCAAAGGGTAGTTTTGAGATTTTAAATGTTTCAAGGTACACACATGACATCACGTGCTCCAAATAATTAATGAAATGCTAACGGTTGGACTTGAGTGTTGATTTTTGGAAGTACAAGGAATTGCATTGTTGCAAATAAATGGTGAGGCCCTTAATTGTCACTACCTCCAAAGTATAGGGTACCTCCCTATGATTTTCCCTTCTTTTTTTGAGAAAATCTTGTAGAAAATTCATTCAACTCAAATCATAAACTTTTCTGAGTAGTGTTTTGGCAAAATCGGTCTCATCCGTTGTTGATGCAATGAAAAGTGCATTCTTAGCAACAAAATGAGCAGCATTATTTGCATATGTAGGGACATATCTAACTAAGCAAGAGGGAAGATGAATAAGTGAACTCCTGCAATTAGCTAGGATAGTTTGATGCTACCATGGTGAATCAAAAGAATCACCTTCAATTATAGAAGAGGAAAGCTGAAGTAATAGAAATGGCTATTTGTATAAGAGAGAAACACAACACACACACACACAGATATCTACCATTGAAGTGAGCAAATAGGGAAAGGACTATTGTTGTTAGAAGAGAACTACCTTGGTAGAATCGAATTTATTGACATAAGTTGTAGAGCATGGTAGTATAGGTTGCACCAACCCTAAGGTTCTTCTTTTTTGGTAAGCACAAGAAGAGGCAAGAGCTACACAAGACATGGGTGGCTCGATGGGGAAGAAGACTCCTGAAATTCCTAAGGTTGTGTTTGGTTGTAATGCAATTTTTTTTTGTATTAGTATAAATGCATGGGAGTGCAAATGAAGAAAATGCAAATTCACATTTTGATTTCAACTTATTCTACTTCATTTTTATTGCAATTAAACAAAAAAAAAAAGACTAAATTTTGGAATAAAAATAGGTTAGAAATTACACTCAAGCCATTTGCATTGCCATAGTTTTGCATCAGTGCAAATTTAATTGCACTGCAACCAAAAACAACCTAAAGAGCAAAATAGGCACTACAAAAAAAAAAAAAAAAAAAAAAAAAGAAGCTCCTAAAGAACCTATTTACTTTAAATGCAAGAAGGAATGTCACAATAGATCAGAATACTCTGAACTAAGACAAAGGTTTAAAGGAAGGAAGAAGAGTGGCATTGAGGGCTGCATAGGATGATATGAGCTCTAATGGAGGAGAATCTGAGATGATGAACAAGCCAACATGTGCCTAATAGTGAAAGAAGAGGAGGAAGATGAGGTAAGCCAAGATGCTATCCTTTCTGGTTCTAGATTTACTAAAGAGGAACTTTTAGATATATTAGAAGAATTATATAAAGCAATTAAGAGGCAAATTTTGAAAAATAAAGAGCTTAAGAAAATAGTTAAGACAAGTACTATTCAAGCTAGAAATTTGAAGAGTCAAATTAATACTTTCACTTCCTCACTCTCTACTTAACAAATAACAATAAGGAAATAAGAAAGGAAAAATTAAAGGACAAAAGGCTCTATTAAATTGTTAAGGGTAGAAAAATAAGACCTTTTGATAAAGGTTAATAGTAGTGCTAAAGGCCCTACCAATTTGTAGGGAGATCAAAGGAAAAAGAATGATATAAATCTAATTGGTTATGCCTATTTTCATAATAGTGAAGCACATAAAAGGAAATTTATAAAAGTCTCAAATTGTAAAGTAAAGCCTCCTTGTACTTATTAATGTAAATCAGGTTATTCAAGTTATTATTGCTATTTTAGAAGAAATCCTAAGGATCCAAGTGTTAGATGGGCTCTAAAGGATAGAACTAACCATAAAGGACCCAAGATAAAATGGATAACAATTGAGGTTTGAAATACACTTTCCTCAATCTATTATTGAATGTGTGATGATATAATTTTCTTACTGCCTTATAATGCTCATATTAATTAGTTGGGTCATTGTTTAAATTTAAAGTTAGGTGAAATTTATTGGTCCAATATTCAAATTGAACCAATGATGGTAAAAATGTTGAGTCCTTGTGCTTTGATTTGAGCTTAGAAAAATGAAAACAAAACTACTTGAACATTGGCTATTGAAAGCAATTGGCTATTTGAGATTGGTATAGTTGACTACTAGCAATAACTATCTCAAGTAGTTGACTATCGAAAAACTATAGTCGACTATCTTAAACTGAGGTAGTGTGCTAGGTAAAGTAGTCAGCTACTTGAGGTTAGTAATCTACTGCTTTGCAAGGTAATAAGAATGTCAAGTCATTCTTTAACCTAACTTTTGAAAGTTTTTCTCACTCTACAATAACTAGAAACCCTCTTGCATGATCACAGTCCATTCTTCCATCATTCAAAACAAATTCTGATAAATGGCCTCATCTAGGAGTAGAAAAAAAAGATCTAGGACATCAAATGCTATAACAATACATGCACAAGAATGAATTGATCCAAACTTTTGATACAAGGAAGATGAAGTAAAGTACATTTTTTTTTTTCATTGTTGAGAAGATAATCATAAAAGGTAGAACAACTGACCTAGAGGTATTGGCTTTAGTAGGGTTTAATATCCAAATTCCATTGAATGCCTTAGGGTGAGAAAACTTTGTCAATATTCACCAAGATGTCTATCTAGGGTTGGTTAGACAATTCTACTCAACCTTCACCTTTTATCCATCTGGAAGTGATTTCACCTCCTATGTCAAGGGAATAGATATAAAATTGTCTACAATCAGATTACATAAAATCCTACTAACAAATTTTGCATGACCTTCCTTGTATAGAAAGGGCCAATGGTCTAATCTTAAGGGTGCTAGTTATGTGGATGTCCTATAAGAAGTATTTAAGGATGACAAATTGGATAAATCATATAGGCTCAAATTTAAAGACTTTAAAGTCCCTATGTTATCATGAGAGTCATGCGACAAAAGTAGTTTCAAGAGGTGTAGGGTTAGGATAAATAAGGAAACCAAAATTTTCACTAAAAGAATATGGAATACCAAGAAGCTCTAGTAGATATGGAAGAAGAACAAGAGAATCTAGAAGAAGAAGACCATCACCATGAAGAAGAACATGGAGACACTCCTATGGTAGAAGCTGAAGCTTCTCACCCAGTGTCCCATCATCCTTTGGCATGACTTACTTATTTTGCCACTACTTTGACTCAATCTCCAATAGCTTCTTAAATGCAAGAGTGGAGTCATTGTCTTAGATGCTTGATTTTCACAAGTGGATGGTAAGTTAAAAGCCTTAGAAGGAAGGATGAAAGATTTGATAGGCACAATTGACAACTTCATGGATCAATACTGCTCCAGACCTCCACTCTAAAAGGGCTATGCCTAGAGCTTTTTTAACCTTAAGTCAAAGTCTGTAACTTAATATTACTCTTCCTTTCTAAACTCAATGTTTGAAGTATCTGCTCTTTAGTTTATGAGATTAACTCTATATTATCTACATTTTGATGACATATTTATAAGGTTCAATGATCTATATAGTTTTGTGCTTAGTGGTTGATCTATACATTTATGCTTCTATAAGTTTTGGTCAATGTGTTTTGATGATAGCATGGCTATCTACTATTTATATTTACTTGTTTTCCCAATTCCCTTTTCTTTTTATTTATGCCAAAAGGGGGAGAATTTGGTGCTTCGTTTGAAAAATGAAATTTGAGCATGTTTATTGTTTGGGGGAAAAGAAATAAGGCATCCTCAAGAAGATAGGGGTGATCTAAGTGAGAAAGTCTCATCAAATTGGGGGGGGGGGGAGTTATGGAATGATGTCTCCTTAATAAAGGGAAGATTTATGATTGATTATGAATGGTTATCCCCTTACATGCTTTAGGGGGAGTTTTAGTTATTGTGATTAAATGCTTATTTTGCTTAGGAGGAACTATCATTAATGATTGTGTTCAATTCATTATATCTTTTTTAATATTTATATGTTTGTTATGCATCAACAATTTTTGGTAGTATTATTTTTTCATTAATATTTAATATTTATATGCTTGTTATGCTCAGGAGGAACTATCATTAATCATTCACAGGAGGAATTATCATTATACTCTCTAATTGTTATTATTTTTTCATTAATGATTTATCATCATCAAAAAGGGAGAGAACGTTGGCCTTATGTGTTTTGATGATAACAAATTTATTAAAAGTACTAATGACTAATGTCAAGTTTAAATATGATTTCATTAAGGTAAAATAGTTTAAAAAACACTCTGAAGAAGCAAAGCATGAATGAAGAGTTAGGTAGTTGTTAAACTTTTTTGTTTCTCTCCAAAGAAGATGAGGTATGATACTAGAAGCTAAAGAGAAAGAAGCATCCAAGTCCAAGTGGTACATGTGTCATATTTAGGACTTATTGTAAATCATAAGCATGAGATAATGAACACTATAAGATTGAGCTTGACCAATCTAAGTGGAATAAAACCTTAGAGACCAGCGGTTAGCACTAGGTTTGGTTCTAAGGTGTTATTGGACTTAAAAATTCATTAATCTTAGTTTGGAAGCCTAAAGAAACAAGTTTTGGACCATTGGAATGAAAATATTTAAGTTTTTAAGATTATGAACAATGAGTAGTAGACTAAAGGAAATTATGAGTTATTTAACCATGACAACTAAGGCCAGTGTTTGTAAAAACACTATTCTTGAGTTGACTACAAGAAATTATGAGTCAACTATCCTTGACATCCAAGGCTAGTGTTAGTGAAAACACTACTCATGAGTTGACTACATAAAATGATAAATTGACTATGCTCAACAGTTGAGAGTTGATGTAACTTGATAGTCAACTACTATAAGAGAGTGGTTGACTACTGGAGAAAAAAAAATAATCTTTCTTATGAGTGCTAATTGACTACCAATTTGAAACAACCGACTACATACAGAAAATTTTGGTTGTTGGAAGGCATAATGGCTATTTACTATTATGATATGCTTTCTACTCATTGGGAACTTAATCTAAACATCATAAAGAATATATTAAATCCTCACCAATGGATCTACTTGATCTAAACATTACAAAGAATAGATTAAATCCTCCCCAATGGATATCTAACGGTCAAATGTTCTCACCACTATAAATTAGTGGTTTTTTCGTCAAAGAAAAATAAGAACTTGATTTGTGAAAATCTACTAAAGAGAGAACATTATTGTGAGCAAGAGTCTTTTACAAATAATAGATCTCTGAGCTAAATCAATTAGAGTGAGAAAACTAAATAGCCATCTTGGCTTATTTGTTCCTCATTGAGAATTTTGAATATCTTATTATGTTTGATCTTATTAGTATCGTGCATTCTCTTACTTTGATTTTAGTTTATTTTGTATTTGTTATTATCAGCTTATTGATCGGCATTACTTGTATATTATGCTTTAATTGTTAAATTTGTTATGTTTAAGGTGTTCAAAAAAGGGAACACCATTACATGTTAGGATAGCACCAGGTTGTAAAGGTTTAATTGACAACTAAGAAGCCAAATGGATAGTTAGTGGAATTTTTAGGAGTCTGCTTGAGGAGAGGGTATAAGTTGGGGTTGGCCAAACATCTAGAAAAATCCTTATGCACTTTGCTTTCTTGCAATCTTTACGTGTTTGTTCTTGTTTATTTGATTTCATTAATATTCATTGCATTTTCATAACACACACACACACACACATAGCCTTCACTTCATTGTTCTTACATTTATCATTCTAAAAATGATTCAAAAAGGAGAAAAAGTTTCTATTACCTAATTCACCCCCTCCTAAATTAGGCTATCTGGGCAACAAACACCTTGAAAAATCTCATAATAAATTGAGGTATCATACTTGTGGTTGAATTTAATAGACTAATTTTATCAGCCATAGATAGTCTTTTTTTTTCCATCTAGCTAGGTTATTGTTAATTTCTTTCCTTAAGCCCTTTAAAAGTTTCTTTTGTAACCCGATAGAAATGAGGGGAGCACCAAGATAAAATTGGGCTTTAGTTTCAATAGAAATCCTCACCATCTTGGACATTATTTTCTAAAGCCTATGAGAAGTGTTATTTGAGAACTTAAGAGTTGGTTTAGCAAAGTTAGGGCATTTTCTAGAAGCATTTGAAAAATTATTAAGAATTTCCTTACTTTTTAAAAAATTCAGAATAATGGATTTACTAAAAGTCAAATAATCAATAGTGCATTTTAGAATTAGAATGCAAGGACCACCCCTACACAATTGGAATCCAATAGGGCTCTTAGGAATAGCTACTTCCTAATGGAGAACCATTGGGAAAAGCGGGTTGCCCTATTTGATTCCCTTGGAAGAGTGAATAGTTCACAATGGAGAACCATTGATTAAAATTTTGTAAGAAACTATTTTAATACATGTCATAACCCACTAAATCCATTTCTTGTGTAATCCAAACTTATGAAGAACTCTTTCTATGAAATCTCATTCTAATTTATCATAAGCTTTTCCTATGTTAATTTTACATGCCATAATCCCTAAGCAAACTCTTTTCTTTTTCAAAAAGTGGATCATCTCTTTCACAACAAGGATATTATCAATAATTTGTCTATTAAGAATAAAATCACTTTGAAATAGAGAAATAATAGAATCCAAAAGGAGTTCAATTCTCTTAATTAGATTTTTTGAGATGATTTTAGAGATCACATTGCATAAGATACTTAGTCTGTAATTATTAATTGAATCATGATTTCTTTTGTTTTCATAATCAAGGTAATGAATGTCTCATTTAGAGTATCATTCATTTTTCTAGAGTGAAAGAAGACTTTCACAGCATTGCAAATTGATTCTCTAATAATAGACCATTTTGTAAATAAGACATTTTTAGGGTGAGGTATTTAAAATCCTTAATGGACCTAAGAGCCTATTACGAATGATAAAATTATTTTGATCCTCAAAAATACATGGCTTAATATCACTAATGAATTCATCAATTCCAATTGTCCCCTTAATCATGAATCTCTCCTTAAATTTCTCACAAAACAAATTTGATACCCCTGTCGAGTCACGGATCCAATTGCCATTATCATCTTTAACTCCTAAGGCTCAGTTTGTAAAGAGCACAAATACAAATATGTGGAATGCAATATTTGTATTTGTACACTTCCCAAATTGAGCTTAAAATTGTATTTTTATTCCTTCTAATAGTCATCATGGTGTGAAAGAATTTATTATTTCTATTACCAAATTTGATCCAATCCTTTCTCGCTTTTTGATCCCAAAATATCTCTTCTCCATTTAGAATATTTTCTAATTGCTTCTATAAGGCTGCTTCCAAATTTATCATGGGAAAATTACATAGCTCATCCAAAAAATATTTTTGAACTTTATTTAGCTTTAGAAGAATATTTTATTTCTTCATAATAATATCTCTTAAATGAGTTTTGTTACATTATCTCAATTCTTGAATCAAATGGCTTTTTTTCTTTATTCCATTTATGAATTTTTGTTTAGTATTTGACTTCTTCTTGCTTGTTTTTAGAGGTAAAATGGCACGTGAAATGATGTGGTCACCTTATATGAAAGAGTATTGAGGAATGAGAAAGATTATTTGTTTGAATTGCATTTGTTTTGAGTGCAAAAACAATATGCCTCCATGTGAATGAAAATGGGGTCAAAAGAGTACAGTGCAAAGTTGACTCAGTTTTGCTCATATACGTATTTATCCTATTTGGTTGTGATGGGGACCATTTTGAGGTAATGTGCAAAGTTTGTATTCAATTTTTGGGAAGAAATTTTGTACCCATTTTAAATGCAAATAGGGTGACAAGTTGCAAATTACTTTCATTCATTGTGCAAATCACACCATATGTTTGCTTTAGTGTGACGATTGAATCACAAACAAATACAGCCTTGGGAATCATCATTGTTGTCATCCATGCCTTATCCCAACTATACGATGATTTAATCCCAAAGGAGGAAGGTGGAGTAGTTTTCCATTAGTTTTTTAAATGCAAAATTAGCATTATCGACAAGTGTAAGTGAGAACCAAAAAAATGCAAATTTTGCATCAGGTAATAGTGAATACATAAAAACAAATGGATGTAAAAAAAGCCAAGTGTAAAATTTGCATTTGGTTCAGATTTACAATGCACAAACAGATCCTAAACATTAAATGGTCTAGTTTGCTACATTCCTATCAGTTAGAGTATTTTAGGCACAATTTGGAAGGGTACAAATGCAAATATGTAGAGTGAAAAACTGTGTATTTTGTATGTACTTGTATGTACATATTTGTATTTGTACTCTTTCCAAATTGAACCTTAAGCTGTGTTTGGTTGCAAAGCAATTTTATCTGCACTAATATAAATGCAAGGGAGTGCAAATGAAAAAAAAATGCAAATTTTCTTTTAATCTTGTTTTGGGTTTTACTTTATTCTGCTTCATGCCTTAATTTACATCATTTGTACTGCAATCAAATAAAATAAGCTAAGATTTTATACAAAAATTGGGTAGAATTTACATTCAAATCATTTGCACTGCCATAATTTTGCATAACTGCAAATTTATTTGCATTGCAACCAAACACAGCCTTAAGCACAATAGTCGGGTACTTTTTTATGACTCTTTTTTTTCACTTCACAGGGCTAACACAATTGGGGATAGCCCATTCTCAAAACCCATAAACCTCCCAACCCTGGTGTAGGTAGGAATTGATCCCAAGCCTTGGCTACAACCAGCAGTCCAAGACCTAATGAACTAGCTAGTTGACACCATGCCATTAGTCAAGCATATAACCATAATAATCTATCATGAAAGCATTTTAAAGTTATTTTCCATATTTTTTAGGGTAAATTAAAGATACGGGTACTTTGGGGGTAGTGACACTTAAGGGCCTAAACTTCAAGCGCCACATTTTAGTATATTGATTGAATCCAACTCTGTTAAAACTAACATTACAGTGAACGTAAAATTATAAAAATGTCCATATTCAGATTTTCTTTTTTTTTTTGCTATTTTTCGTTGTTCCATTCAAATGCTTTTATTCTTTATTAAAAAGAAGTATAGAGAGGGTTTCATATTGGGAAAAAAAGAAGAGAAATAACAGTTCTGTGAGCAAACGAAAATATCAAAATGGTCATTTTTGTAATTTTCCCTCATTGTAATTTCAGTTTTGGACTGATTAAGTGTATATTTCTAAAAGTTCAAGTACTAAAATGTCCCACTTGATTCAAGCCCTTAAGTGTCACAACCCCGAAATTACAATGTACTTATTTGTAATTTACCCTTTTTTTACATATATTAAACATGACAAGGGACTCATGGGCAGGGATTGAAAAGGAGTAAAGGAGTGCATTGGCCATACCATGAAATGCCTGCAGTTGCGTGTGTTTGACTAAGTGCCACCTATTTTGGAGGGATGCCGCCACATCAACTACTAGGTTATAGAGCATTCTGGATATATTGCTTGCACTATGGTGTATCACTTACTGCATAATCAATCATAAGTGAATATACCGGTGTCGAGCCCACATGTCGTTGTCTGTAACATTGTCATGTTCATTTGTAATTTTACATAGCAAATAGTACAGTAAGGTATGAGCAATTACATTTTATATCGCTAGACTAGGGAATAGGGACCCATGATTTTAAAAGTGTTATTGACCTGAGTTATCAAACTTTTTGACCCAAAACCCGGTCACATTGTCCGTCTCGTTTATCACTGAAATCACTTTAAAAATGTCAATGATTTGGTCAAAGAATTGCTGACCAAGATGGTTAAACTGTTAAAATGTTAACTCAGGCCATGCTTAGTCCAATTCAATTTTTCTCATTCTTATCCAAGATGAAATATTAAAATGGACAAGAATGGATAAAAACGGGTAGAATGAGAAAATATTACTATGAATCAAATTATTTTCTCTTAAAAAATAAATTCTTTTCGGTTTATAAATGCCTTAACATTGCTCATTTTCATTTTTCAAAAAATATTTGTGTCGATGGACATAAATTGCCGACTCAAGTCTCCAAAACCACTGGTGTAAATTTTACTTACGGATAATCGACAGTCAATGCCTAACAGTGGTTTTATAGACCTACATTGATGGTTTATGACTGTCAACATAGAGCTTCTTTAAAGAATGAAAATGAGGAAGATGGGGTAAGAATTAAAAGAATGAGATCCAAGCATCAAACCAAACATGGCCTCAAACAACAATCATTCGGCAAGATCAAATATCATTTTTTATTTGAAAAAATGTCTCCATTGTCAAATTTCATCAATTCATATTCTTTTATTTTCATTTTTCCGGAATCAGAAAAAAGCTGACAATGTTGTCATTTCAACAAAAACTCGCAATTATTTTCTAATATTTGCTATTATTTTTTGATTCAGTCCACCTCAGAAATCATTTATTAATTCCTCAAATGTATTTATCCCCACACCTCTATAAACAGCATTCCCTCGATGAATTGAAAATCTTTCCACCCTTGACACTGACTCGAACCAAACTCAAATTACACCAGTTTTTTAATTTTTTTTTATTTTGAAAATTGTTATTATTGTCAAAGAAAAGCCAGACAATACTGTCATCTCTCACATCTTTTCTTCAATCTCCTTTTCTCTTTCACATATGAAACAAGTTAAATTAAAATCTCACTCACAACCCTTTTTAATTTATTTATTACGAATTGAATACTAAAATTGTAAAACATTTAACTTGATTTTTAAATAATTTATCTATGATGTTGTGGGTCAACCTGTTTGATTCGAACGGTTGAATCAC
Organism: Nelumbo lutea; assembly: GCF_056320005.1. NCBI lineage: Eukaryota > Viridiplantae > Streptophyta > Magnoliopsida > Proteales > Nelumbonaceae > Nelumbo > Nelumbo lutea. The sequence continues at coordinate 68,963,606 of NC_142685.1, read as the reverse complement.
TGACTCAAAAATCAGACGAGAAAACGTTTCCTTTCTGGATCGGTTTCCAAAACATTGGTATCACTAATTACTTCTTTCCACGTCCTCACATGTGATCAATCCTAAGATAAATCCGTCATAGATATGAAATCTAATGCTTCATCTGCAAAGTGATCTTTCGTTTAGGCTGCGTTTGAAAGGAATATAAATGCAAAATACACTGCAAAATCTTACACCTTCGGTCCAAAAACCTGCAATTGTGAACCGAATTTTACCTTTAATTTACCCTCTTTTTGTTCGGCAATTATTGGCGTAAAACAAGGGTATTAATTTGTGATTGTTTGAATATTTTATTAGGATGCAAATTAATATCTCTTTTTTTTTTTACAAAAAATTATCGTTTCCTTCAAAAAATACTAGTCTGTCGGAACACTTGTGGTACATTCAAAAGTGCTAGTGACGTCTCTCAAAAATCCAGAAAGGGAGGCGGGGAAGGAGAAAGAGAGGCAGGGAGCGGTCCAGACTCCAAATCCAATCCAGAAAACTGAAACCCTTTTCCTCCACTCAAAATGAGAGAGAGAGAGAGAGAGAGAGAGAGAGAGTGGGCACGTGCACGACGGTCGAAGCCCCGAGCCCGAGAAACGAAGAATCCTTGTTAGGTTACGCGTAGTCTTCTTCTAGCTCTAAGCTGCTGTGGGAAAACAAAAGCGGGACTGAGGGGAGCGAACTGCGAACAGCGAAGTTGTCTTTCACCTATTTCCCTCGTTGGTCGACTGGTGGTGGTGGACGCGAACAGCGAAGAATCGTCGCCACCGGAGGTCGACTGCGAACAACGAAGTGAGAAAAAAAGCCCCAAGTACGACGGTCGACAGCATCGTGCTAGTGGTGGATGAGGTAAACTCCTCGCCTATTTCCCTCGATGAAGGAAGGGCGTACAGTTTTACTTCCAAAAAACTGAAGTTGTTTTTCACCGCAAGATCGACGTAAATCCTGGCATATTTGCAATGTCTTTTTACGATGCCTCCAAAGGCATGCAATTGTGAACCGAGACGCAATAATGCATTGAACCGGTATTTACACCCCATCCAAACGCAGCCTAAGGTGGTGTACCATTGCTGTTTAGCCATGTAAACATTTTTCAATGCCACATCAGCGTATTTTTGTTAGCACTAGTAGAAAAAACAGGAAAATACCAAAAGGGTGTTTTCTCAAATCATACAAAACATTTTTCAGAAAAAAATGATTTATCAAACAATAGGTATTTTCTTAGAAAATAAATTTCTGATGTGGCACCTTTTCTGAGATTACGACGGAACAAGTTTCGCACGAGGAACCATAGTAACGTTAACGAGTATAATGTATTGACTTCATTGTCAAATAATGGATCCGTGGCGCAATGGTAGCGCGTCTGACTCCAGATCAGAAGGTTGCGTGTTCGATTCACGTCGGGTTCAATCCGGGTTTGTATTTTTTTTTCCTTTTGTGTTTGTCAAGGTTTTTAAAACCAAATCGGTCGTTGAACGATTCGAACGATTCAACTGTCCCAATTAGTGGTTTGTTAAGCAAATCAATGTTTTTATCTTGGAAAAATTTTGTTTTTGGGGAAAAATGGAACTAGTCACCTGTCTGGTCCAATTTTGAAAACCATGGTTTTATTGAGGTTTCACCTCACCCATAAACTCTAAGGCGGTGTCTAGGATCGATGTTGTTTCTTATAGACGTTGTTGCACAAGTAGGGGTGTGAACGGTATTCAAAAATCTGATTTCAAATTCGAGATTTGACATAATCAAATCGGATTCGGATAATTCAAATATCTAATTGGTCGAATTCGGATATGACCTGATTTGATTCGATAAATATCCGAATTCAACCGATTATTTAATTTTTATATATAATATAAAATATTTAAACGTCTAATATAATTTATATATATTATATAATAATTAAATTATATGAATAATTTATATATTTATATACTTTATAAAAATAAAATATTTATTTTATATTTATTAATTACCTAAAATAATTCATTAATCGAATTCAAATTGAATCAAATATTTAATTGGATTTGAATTTTGATAATAATTTTCAAAATCTGTCGAATATCGAATTGAATTCAGATATTGCTTGATCCTATTCAAATTCAATCCGTTTACACCCTTATGCACAAGCATGTTGTTTTTTAAGGTTTTCTATTTGGTACCATTGATGTTTAGCCACATAGGTGTTTTTCAATGCCACATCAGCATATTTTTTCTAGCAATGGTAGAAAAAACAAGAAAATACCAAAAAGGGTGTTTTCTAATATCATACCTTTCTTGATTTTTAGGCATGATCTAAGAAAACATTTTTTTTGGAAAAATAGTTTATCAAACAGCACGTGTTTTACCTCGACTCCAGTCAGGATCCCTATTAATCCTCATCCCTGACCCGATGGGGTCGGAGAAGTTGGGTACCCATCGTGGATGGGGAAAATTGGCATCCATGCTCATGAAGACTTCAAAGTTATAAAATTATCCTTATAAGTTCTTAGGACATTTTGATTTCAGTAGACCTAACATTTTTATAGAGGTTCAGTTTGGAAAGAGTACAAATACGAATATGTGGAGTGTCAAACTGAGTTAAAATAAAATTACTTTATTCTTGTCAATCTGCTTAAACCTCTTTTGGGGGCATTTTAATAAATTTCCCTCTAAATTGATAACATAAGAATAAAATGGGCGCTTTTGAAAACAGTTAATGCATTAGACCAACGTTTTCATCCAACACAATAATAAAAGGGAGGTAACTGCAGGTTTTTCAATACTATAGGGGAATTTCTTATGAAAGTAAAACCTTAGGGAAAGTTTTTATGATGGTCAGAAACCACAAAGTAAATTTTTATATTTTACCCCAAAAAAATCCATTACTCGAGATCTGCTACCAACAAACTGTTCCCACACCTCTACAAAATAAAACGGCTGTGGGAACAGCCTGTTGGTTGCAAAGCGTAACATACCAAAAATTTTAAAATAAATTGTTGAAACATACCCTAAAGGTTTGAATTATTGCTAAAATCTCCCTTAAATTTTGGTAATTATAATCGCTTCGCTTCAACTTTATAACCATTGAATTCATGTCAAACTGTAAATCCAAGTCCAAAGTGTTTGCCGGATTCGAATCTCCATCACAGAGGACAAGCCCTCATTTGTGGGTGCCAAAATTTTGTTTCATACATCAGAAATTATCAAAGAAACAGAGAGATCTGAAGGGATTTTTTCTCTCAAATACAAGTGAGGAGTTCAGTAAACCAAGATAATGGGCTTGATTGGTGTCTAGTTAGTTGGGCCAAATCATGGGCTACACCATTAAACTTTCCACTAATAAGGAAGTAAAGAAAAGAAACTTCTGAGTTTCTATAAAGAAGCAAGGAGTTCAATTTGTACTCCTTCCAAAGTGAGCCTTAAACCTTCCAAATCATCATGCACACCAATGATATCCATTAATTGGTGTTCCTTTTGATGGAGCCACACTTGAGTCCATTAATCATTGAAGCAACTATTAGTTGAAGCTCTAAATCGATTGCAGAAACCTCCTCTTAAACATTTCAATAATACTTGACTTGGTCTGTTTGCATTGCAAATTTGCAATTTCATTTGCTTTGGAGCAGAAGTATGAAAGTGCAAATGCTTTGGCTGCATATTTTGATATTTTTTTTCAGATTTTGGCTTATTATGTTTGTTTGCATTATAGATGAAGTGAAATAAAACATGAAGCAAAGCAAAAGAAAATCACAAATACCAAGTGAACCAGAATTTGCATTTTTCTCATTACCAGTCTCATACATTTGTATTGATGCAAATAAAATTACACTTCAAACAAATGGAGTAAATATATTAATAAGATTTTCATGATGTCTCAGCATCTCTATCCCAAAAATTGGGTTTGGTTCATTGCCAACCCGTTTTACAAAATCCACAACTCACGTGGCCCAAATAATTGGTGGAGTTTTGGGTTGATCCAGGTTGCATCCCTAAGAACTATTGAAAGAAATAAAGTATGTTTCAGAAACCTACCTTGGCTCTAGCCTAGTAGGAACTAGGAACAATACAATTAACTGAAGGTGAAAGATAAAGTTTAAAATTTAAAATAAAAAATGTTTTATCAAATGACATTAACATTGTTTGGTTGCAGAGGTGGTGTTTGTTCCCCAAGGGGATGTCTTTGTTTCCCAGCAGAGATGGTGTTTTCAGATTCTTGGTGAAATGGTATGCTTGCATGTGAAACACAATGGTTACAAATACCATGATAATTAAGAAATAGGAGTGCAAGTCTGGACTGGGTTAGGTTGAGTTCAAGCTAACCCTAACCTAAGCTGAGTTGTTGAATCCTTAACCCTGACTTCATTTTGCTAAAATTATCTTTCTTTTTGGACCTTCTCAGTGCCTCAACCCTAATTCTAACCCAACCCAACCTAAATCTTTTGGGTTGGATTCAAGCTAATTGCACCTTAGAGAAACGTTTTTGGCTCCTACCTAGTTCGAGGACATGCATCCAACTAAATGTCAGAGTTTAAAGTATAGGGTTTAAGGATTTAGGGGTTTAGAGTTTAGAGCATGGTATGAGTGAAACAAATCCCTATTGATTATGATTCCATATGAAATAATGAAATTATCACTTGCAAATCTCTATTGGTATGAGTGAAGCATGGTCTAGTCTTAGCACAATTTAGAATTTAATAGATTATACAACAAGAATTTTTAATAGACTTGTCAAATTTGGACTTCAGAATTTAAAATGTGAATCGTGTTTGTATTTATGAACTGAGAAAAATGCAAATTTTCATCTAATTTTGTTTTGGGTTTTACTTTATTCCATTTCATGTCTAAATTTACTTTATTTATACTGCAATCAAATAAAATAAGCTAAATTTTAAAACAAAAATAGGTCAGATCATTTGCACTGCAATAAATTTTTCAACAATACAAATTTATTTGCATTGCAACCAAACACAGCCAGGTCCACCATTTACGATGAGGGTGTAAATGGATCAATCCAATTTGGATAGAATTGGGATAGGGTTATCTGATTTCAATTCACTAGGAAATATAGTAATATCTGAATTCGATTTGATTCTGATGGATCTAGTTCGAATTCCATTTGATTAAATAATCCAATTATTGGATTAAAACCTAATTTGATTCAATTCTCAAGAGGAAGAAAGTTTAAATTTTAAAAGGGATCTTACATCATCCAATTGAAAGAAAAATGCAAAAGAAGTATATTCATAGGAAATAGTAGAACAATCAAACCCTAAAAGTGGCAATAATATGAGTATGGCTTTCAGCATCCGATTGCTGAGCAACAATCTGAGTCTAAAAACTGAAAACAAGAAGAAAAAAAGTGTCATAAAATACAAACCAGAGAGACCTGGCAACATGTGTCGGACCGGCGGTAGCCAGTAGACAGGCCGGTAGACAAATTATTATTTTTTTATTTGTTTGGTAGAAAAACTGATTCAATAAAACAGATAAGCAAAACAAGATACAAGGCGGACCAAAAGCAACCACAGCAACACTACACACGAATTGAACTAAAGAGAAATTAATAGAGATAAACAAACTACACCAAACTAACCGAATAAAGAACAAAAACAACAAAAGAAACACCAACAGGTATTAAAATACATATAAAAATGCAGGTATTAAAACCATAGACACAAATTGCAGGTATTAAAAACAAATGGATCCGGATCAACAAATGCAAAATTGTTTTAATTCAAGTTTTGGCATTCATGGTGTGTGTAAAATTCTGTAAAATGTATCTCTTCTAGCTTTTAAGTTAAAATGTGTAGGTGGAGAGAATGGTCAATTCCCGTAGTCTGGTTTAGATAGAAATTGGAATAAAAATTAAAATCAACAAGAATGAGATTTCATTCCCAAAGAATTGGCAGAAAATGGCACATTTCCTCAACTGGTGGAATGCCATTCTAGCCAGAATAGGAATGGGATTTTGATTCTGTCCAATCAAACAGTTGGAATTGAAATAGCCCATTTAGATTCTGATTCCAGATCCCTATTCCCATGAGCCAAACGGGCCTAAGAACCATGCAGGTTCTATTGTCTAGCAGATGAGGCCGGAAAATTGCAAATATATAAAGGAGGGCAGAATCTGGAAAGCTCAAATGTGCAATCTCAAATCGTCCACCCATGAACCCATGCAGTGAACAATTCCATGGCTGTATTAATATAGGCATTGGGCACCGGAGCGTTTTACAGGCATTCAGTTTCGCAAACTTGCCACATCGTGTTTGGCAATCTGTTTTTTTGAATAGTTGAAATTGATGATTCTTAAATCATCTTGGTGATCTTGAATCCTGTAGCACGTTGAAATTTGAAAATTCTGATCTTTTTGAGATGTCATACAATTTAAACGCCCAATTAGAAGATAACATCTCAGCGTGCATTGGGAACATCTTCCGAAGTTGTGGGTGAGAGATGTTCTCAATGGGTGGATTGGGTTGGATTGAGCAAGGGTTGAATACCAATCCACCCATATTGACCCACTTGACCCATCCATATTGACCCATAACCATCCTCACCCATACTAACCCACCTACCATCACCTATAAATACAAAAATGGGTCGGGACGGCCCGTATACCTGAAATAATAACTTTTGAGAGAATAATCTCCCTCAAGACTACCATGTGACAAAAACGAGTCAAGTCAACTCGTATACCCGATAATGCAAAAATTATAGATAAAAATAGAAAATAGTAGAAAATTTAGAACTTTTGTAAAAAAAATATGCAAAAAAAAACCAGAAAATTCATCAAAAACACCAGAAAAATGCAAAAAATATGCATTAAAACACCAAAAATTGTAGAAAATGCATAACTTTTATAAAAGTGCTTTCGTAAAAGTGGTTTCATAAAAGTACTTCCGTAAAAGTGCTTTCATAAAAGTACTTTTGTAAAAGTGCTTCATGTAAAAGTACTTTTGTAAAAGTGTTTCATGTAAAAGTACTTTTATAAAAGTGCTTTTATGCTTTCATAAAAGTGTTTTCATAAAAGTACTTTCATATAAGTGCATTCATGTAAAAGTACTTTTGTAAAAGTGCTAGTACTTTTATGCTTTCATAAAAGTGTTTTCGTAAAAGTACTTTCATAAAGTGTTTTTGTGTAAAAGTGCCTTAAGTACTTTCAAAAAAGTACTTTTATAAAGTGCTTTCGTGTAAAAGTACTTTTATAAAAGTGCTTTTGTGTAAAATTGCATGCGAAAACAAAGTTAATAAAATCTATTTTATTTCACTTTTAATCTCAAAATGAAATGTGCCATGGTGGTTTTGAATTGTAAAGAGATATAGATATGTTAGGAGGTCTGAGTTTGAATCACTTCAACTACTGTTTTTTTTGAGATTTGGCAAATATAGATAGAGCTGACTTTGACCCAACCCATCCTAACCTAAGCGACCCAACACATCATGACCCTAATGGGTACCCTCGACCCAACCTTCCTTGACCTTTTCCACTAACCCTAATGGGTTACTTGACCCATATTCACTTGCCAATAGATTGGGTGGGTATGAGTGGGTTCCAAGGTGGGTGGTTCAAATGGGTTGGGGTCAAGATTACTAGCCCTACTTGTAAATAAAAAATGCTTGTGAAAGGCAATACCAAACACCCGAATAAAGCTTGGGCGCCCCCCTCCCCCCCCCCCCCCCCCGCCCCCTATAATTAGCTAGGATTAACTGATGTTGTTGGGACTTGCATTTGGTAGAGAGTTGAATATCAACGGAAGACTATGACCCAATGTTTTTTTTACTTGGACAAATACTCTAAAGTAAATAGACTCCTTAATTCGCACACCCAAACCAGATATCTCATGCATAGCTATAGTTTCTGAACAAATATTCTAATTATTAAATTGAACTGAATCCAAGATTTAGATTATTTTATTGCATATTGTCATGACACAGGCTTAGCCTTAGCTATGCTTGGTGGGCTTAGGTTGAGTGGTTGGTAATACTATAAATATGCCAATATGATTTTTCGGAAAAGTGATGTTTTCTACTAGTAGACATCCAAAAGCTTAACATACTCTTTGAGGGGTGGTTGACTTCCTTGGGTGCCTAACCTTGGCACTCCATAGACCAACATCCCTTGCGGGGCGGCCCTGATTAATGGCAAGCATGGTTACTAGGGTTCTTCATGGGTACATGTATGCTTATGGGGACAATGCATGGACTGACACTGTGCAATGCACATCAAAGAGAGGCTTTCCATGTGAGTTTGGCCCAAGCATGTCACTACAACTCGCTAGACCCATGAATAAGCTAATCGAGCTACCATGTTGCCTACAATGCACGGGTGTGTTCTCAGGCCCAACGGTTGCCTTACATCATTGGCACAACAGGCACCCCACATCCTCTGCACAACATATGCCTCACATCATGGCGAACCCCCTTTGGCACATAAGAGGCCCCTCCCATGGACCAACAAAAATCACAGAGAGCCTCGATCATGAGCCATGAGGTAATGATCCATCCAGTGCCTACACATGGCCCTTTCATCACACACATCAGGCTTATCTTGGCCGCACATGGCCTGGATGCCACATGAGTTTCTTCTGTTGCAAACCTAACCTCGTGACAATATGCTATTTTACTAACTAGGAATTGTCACTCTCTACTCATTAACGAAAAACCTTTTACCAAAAAAATAAAAATAAAAATGAACACAAACCAAAAAGAGCTTACAATCGATGGACTTCAATTAATTGAATTTTCAAACTAGAAATGTTCAACTGTGATTTGGCATGAGAAATATTGGATTATTTGAAAAAGAATGGTGGAGGTGGAGTTTTTTGTTAGTCATGATATATTTAATTTTAATAGATTCTACCATGGTTGAGAAACTAGTCGATTATACTTTCAATTAATCCTCTTAGTTAATGAAACTAGTATTAGGTTATATTAAATTTTTGGGAAAAATTGTAAATTAATACCCTATATTTTACGTTTAGTCTCACTTTGGTTCCTGAACATCAAAATGTGTCAATCTAGTCATTAAATGGTATGTGAAAAGATACAAAAACCCTTTGGGTGTCATTTTTTTATCAACCATCCAAATGCCCTTTTCCTGAGAAGCCTAGCCCTCTCTTTTTTTTCTCATCTCTCTTTCTCTAATCCCTGTTTCACATCTATTCGACAACCAACCATCCAACCTGATATAGGTGTGTATGGCAAGGCCTAGATGGCACCGTGTGGAATCGACCGGATGAGATCCTGGTTGTTCATCTCTAACTGCCTCCAACCACTCCATGGTAAGGTAAAATATAAAAGGGAGTGCCTAAATTCAAGGTAAAGCATCTTGCTCACTCTTTCCCTCTAGCTTTCCTACTCTCGGGTGACCTTGTCTGAGCCCTCGTTTCAAGCTTAGTCTGACCCCTCTCAAGCACTTGACTAACTTAACCATCAGAGTCTTTGCCCCTAGGATAACACTTAGGGCCTTTGACATACGTTCTCTTCTTATTCTCAGGTTGGACACATTAGTCTCGACTAGAAGCAAAGTTACCTTGTTGCCCTTGGCCCCGTCCTAGGCAACAACAATTGGCACCATCTGTGGGAACCGTTCTTAAGACTTTCCCTAAGAAAACACTTAACTCATACAACTAAGCTTCTAAAATGGCTGACAAACAAGATAATAATCAAAATGATCATAACCTTGTCACCATGGACTAATTTAAACTAGTTCTCGACAGATTGGACAACATAACTCAGAGACTGGACAAGGTGGGGTGCCCAATAGGAGGCCGCTCGCATGGTGACTGATAACCCTGCATTTTGATGCCTTAAGGACATCAATTCAGGGGTATTTCCGACCTTAAAGTAGTCAAAGTGTACCCTTTTCCTAGTTAAAATCAATTACGTGACCTCTAAAGATCTTTGTGCAAATTATGTAGAAAACTGGGAAGTTTTCATGGCTAAAATGTAATTTTTGGAAAGCTGGTGTGAAGTCCAACTGAGAGAGGGGGTGTTTTTGTAAAGAACTGAGAACAGGAGGGCACCTCCTATCTGCTAAACCTAGTTGAAGCCCATCCTACTGTATTACCATGCTCTCCTCTCATTAGCAAACCCTAGAGAGCCTTTTTAACATAATATTTTCCTCCTTAGCTAACCCTAGCCACCCCAAATGTGAAATCTCCATCATTCACTCCTAATCTCCGCCATCCATTTTAGGGCTCTCCTTTCTAGCTTCTAAACCCTAGGGTGCCACTTATTTTGCTAATCCTCATCATTAAATCTCAGCCACTCCCTCCATCCTATATCCCAAATATTCAAGTTAGGGCACCACATATTCTTTTAATCTTAACCCTTCAACCCTAGATGTTCTAATATACACCCTCCATTTCTGGGCACCCAAATCTCATCCCTACATAATATTGGGTGCCATCTCCTTCCATTTTCAGCCATATGATCACTCCAAAACCATCTTAGCCATCCATTAGAAACCCTAGGGATCCCTAACTTTGCTAAATCCCAGCTGTTGCCCCTCATCTTTCTCCCTATTTCCAGTTGTGTCCACCATTCTCTATAAAACGGGTCCCAGGGGCCTTGTAGAAGGGGTTGGTCAATTTACCCAGGTAAGAACGAAGGCTGATCTTGAGAAGTACAAGGGTAGAGGAAGAGGAAGCTGCCCAAGCAAGAGGAGGGGTTCCTACTTGCAGTTCGCCAACACCACAACTGCGACCTATGGAATCGAATCCCAACCAGTCTCTTTAGTTTTAGTTTTAATTTCTGTTCTTGCATTTTCAGTTCCATTTCTTTCTTTCTACAATTTATTTTCATTCCATTTAATCTTTGTTTTCTTTTCTGCAGATATGGAATTCGGCCAAGTAAGACAGAAAGTCTAGCTCGAGAAGTTCGAGGGTCAAAGGAGAGATTCGGAGACTGCTACCTCTGATCGGATTCTCGAACATTTTTATTTCATTCCTGTTATTTATTTGTCTTTGTTATTTATTTATTCTTATGTAGTTGTTATTCTCAGTACTGTTTGAATGTGGTTTTAATGAATTCCATTTTTAATTAATTAATTTTTTATTTCTACAACTCCACTTGCGTTCTCTTCTCCCGGATCTAAGTACATAATTATTTTTCCCTCGCTTCCCTATGGATACGACTCGTTCTCACCACTTTACTACGTTAGTAGTTGTTTTAGAATCATAATAAAATTATAAATGTTTAAACTGGTGTTCTAAGTGTTTAACGACACACATCTGGACACACCACGTTTTTGGCGCCATTGCTGGGGAAGCACAGAGAAAATTTTTTATTTGCTTTGTCTGGATTTGTTTCATTATTTTTTCTTTTTCATTTTATTACTTGATCCGTTATCTCAGTTTAATTCTTGTTTCTCTTTGATTCTCTAGGACGGAATAGCGAAAGGTGGGGTACTAGAGCATTGCAGGACTACGGGAAGGAAGAGAAGAGAAGAGAAATTGGATTGTGTTTCTGGTGTAGTCATTCCATTTTATTTTTAATTTTCTTATTTTTATTTTCAAACTCTTTTTCTGATAGAATAGTTATTTTTTAAATTTTAATTAATTTCTTTTTTTTCTAGATCTGATTTATTTTTTAGTATTATTTTGCTTCCCTTTTGTTTCTAGATTTATTCTTCTTTCTTTATTTTAATTTCTTGTTCGATTTTTTTTGCTTTATTAGGTTTGTGTTTTTCTTATATTTCACATTTAATTTTTTTTGTTTATTTTATTTCAATTTTTTCTTGTAGCAAAATTTTCTTTTGTTTATTTTATTTTATTTTATTTTCTTTTCGGTTTAAAATTTAGACTCATTTTTTTCTTTTATTTTAGATAAAAACAATAAAAGAAATAAAAAAAATCCTTTATTTTATTTTATTTTATTTTTGCAGCATATTTTTATTTTAGTATTAATTAATTTTAGATTTGTGTTTTTCTTTTATTAAAAAAATGAAAAATTATAAATAAAAAAATTCAATATATTTTTTTCTTTTGTTTATTTTATTTTTGGTTAATTTTTTTATTTGTATTTTTTTTCTTTTATTTTATCTATTTCTTGCATAATTTTCTTTTTGATCATTTTATTTTCAATTTAATTTTTAGATTAGCAATTAGTTTGTTAGAATTTATTTTTGGTAGTTGTTAATTCTGTTTAGCACAATTAATTATTGTTTTATTTTCTGTTTGCAATAGCCGATGGGTGAGCTGATCCAACTGAGTCCCATGACAACTGGGTGAGCTGATCCAACCCTTCGTCGAAGACATCCTACCTACAAAACCAAAGGGGAGATGATCCAACTGGGTCCCATGACAACTACTAGGACCACAACCACCACCACTGTGTAGAGAGCAACTGAGACGAAGGTGGGCGCTCTGGTCACTACAGTCCTCCTCCAAGGGTCGGGGACCAATGCTACGCCTCTCCCACACTAGTATTAAACCTCTACGATCTCCCCAACGACCATCGAGCCCAAAAATCCCAAGACGTGTCGGTGTCCAAGAACTTAGGGAACTGAGCCGACCCATTCCATGTTAGAGAAAACCAGGACGAGGCGCAAGCATCCATCAATCGATGTCTTGGTGACTTCAAGCGTAGATTAGTGCCATTCAAGACGAGATTTGACAGGTGAAGGAGGGCTGAGGTGATGCCTCCACTAATCAAAACCCCTCGTCAACCTGGATGGATGCCATTACTGACTCCATCACCACAGAGCTGCTCCCACCTCATTTCAAGGTGCCCACTTTGGAGATGTACGATGGAACCACCAACTCAGACGACCACTTGGAGAGCTTCCAAGCACTCATGCTTCTCTATGGGTACTCTAACACCCTGATGTGCCGAGCTTTTCAAGTAACTTTCAAGGGAGCAGTACGCAGATGGTTCTCTATGCTCCCCCCTTAGTCCACCAACACTTGGGAGCAATTTTCCGACCTTCTCCTCTCCCACTTCATCAAAGCCGACAGTGCTAGAAGACCGTCATGTCCCTTATGTCAATCAAGCAAAAGCGGTGAGAAAGCCTCCAATCTTACATCGACCATTTCAAGAAGGAAGAGGACCAAATCTGAGACCTCAATTCCTCGGTCTCCATGCATGCTCCAATCAACAGCCTCTGACTTGGATCCCTCAAATGGTCTATCTCTAAGACGCCACCCAATAACAAGGCAAAATTCTTGAAAAAGGCATAGAAGTACACTACCGCTGAAGAGGCTAAGGCCAGTGAACGCCTCCATGAACTTGAGGCCAACCCCAATCGAGGGGCCTCCGAGAAGAACAAGAAGGAAAGAGACAACTGCGATGAAGAGGAACCCCAAGAGGGGTAATCCGAAGAAGTATTACAAGTACCACAATAGCACTAGCCATGACACCGATGACTGCTACGAGCTCAAAAATGAGGTCGAGTCCCTCATTCGCCACGGTCACTTGAAAGAGTGTAGGGGGCGACGTTGGCCCCTCATCCTCACAGCAACATCAGTAGCAGTAGCAACATCAGCATCACACCCTCGGCTAGAAAGGCGTATGCTAGGAAACTCAGCATCTAGGGCCTAGCACCTAAGAAGCTGAAGCCAGACTATGTCATTTCCTTCTTGGACGATGACCTGCAAGAGGTCTCAGTGCCCCACGGCGACGCATTGATTGTGTTCATGACCATCGCCAACTACATGGTGAAGATGATACTTGTAGATAACATCTCTTCAATAGACATCATCTTCTACGACACCTTCTAAATGATGAAGTTGACATCAAACCGGCTACAGCCAGTCGACTTCTCCAGAGCCGTTGTCAAGCCAGAAGGAAGAATCACCCTAGCAATCACAGTAGAGACAAAGCCTCGACAGGTGACCAAGATGACCAAACTCTTGGTCATGAAGATAGGATCCCCGTATAATGCCATCATTGGGAGGCCGACTCTTCATGCACTCAAGGCGGCCATTTCATCGTATTACATCGCAATCAAATTCCCCACTAAGCATGGAGTCAGTCATCAGGGGAAATCAATAGACAGCTAGACATTGCTATGTGGCAACACTAAAAGGCAAAAATAAAGAAGCTTTGTGGTTGGAAGGGCTCAACCTCAAGGATGAACTAGTGAGCCGAGGCCAACCAGCCGAGGACCTCATCCTAGTTCCCCTAGATGAGGCCGATCCTAAGAATATGGTGCATGTCGGGTCCCACCTTTCTCAAAACTAATGCCGACGTCTTTTCTTGGTCTTTCGCTGACATGCCAGGAATTGAACCCTCGATCATTACTCATAGGCTAAGCGTGGACCCAAGTTGTAGCCAATTCTATAGAAAAAGATGAACTTTGCACCAGAGCAATGGAGAGCCATAAGAGAAAAGGTAGACAAGCTACTCGATGCTGGCTTCATCCGATAGGGTACAAGGATCGACCACCTCATCGAGGCCACTATAGGGTATGAGTTGCTAAGCTTCATGGACGCCTTCTCCGAATATAATCAGATCAAGATGTACCCCGAGGATGAGGCGAAGACCTCATTCATTATTGAGCATGACACCTACTGCTATAAGGTCATGCCCTTTGGATTGAAGAATGCTAGAGCCACCTACCAATGGCTAGTGAACAAAGTCTTCAAGAACCATATGGGAAGGAACATTGAGACCTATGTAGACGACATGGTGGTGAAAATCTTGAAATCTGACAAGCACACATTGGACCTCGGTGAGACCTTTGTGGTGCTGAGAAAGTACAACATGAAGTTGAACCCTAGCAAGTGTGCATTCGGCGTCACATCGGGCAAGTTCTTGGGTTTCGTAGTCACTCAGTGGGGCATAGAGGCCAATCCAAAGAAAATACAGGCTATACTTGACATGGAGCCACCTCGGTCCATCAAGGAGACACAGAGGTTGATTGGCCAAGTGGCTGCCCTTAGTCAACTCAATTCAAAGTCAACTGACCATTGCATACCCTTCTTTCGAGCCACCAAGATGTTGAAGGACTTCCAGTGGACCGAAGAATGCTAGAAAGCCTTTGACGAACTGAAGTCCTACCTCACCTTGCCCCCTCTACTCGCACGACCCCTTCCGAGAGAAACCCTGCTCTTGTACCTCTAGGCCGAGGACGAGGTCATCAACTCTGTTTTGGTACAAGAAGACAAAGGAGTGCAAAGGCCGATCTACTATGTCAATAAGGTCCTCTATAGTGCTGAGACCAGATACCCTGAGGTCGAGAAGTTAGCCTTTGCATTAGTGGTCTCGGCTAAGAAACTCAGTTCCTACTTCCAAGCTCATAGCATCACGGTATTGACCAACCAACTCCTCAAGTTTGTACTCTCCAAGTCAAAGACCTCGGATCGACTAACCAAATGGGTCATTAAGTTGACCGAGTTCAACCTACACTACTAGCCAAGACTTGCTATCAAAGAACAAGCCCTACTAGATTTCTTGGTGGAATGCACCTTCAGCAAAGACCTCGGCCAGGAACCCGACAAGGATGAGGGACCTCGGACGATTTGAAGACTGTTTGTGGATGGATCTTCTAATACCAAGAAAAATGGAGCAAGCCTCATACTTCTTCCTAGGATGACAATAAGGTGGAATATGCACTATGGTTCGGCTTTTCTACCTCCAATAATGAAGCCGAATACGAAACCCTTCTTGTCGTACTACAGCTTGAGTTTCCAAAAACCTCGGCCACCTTCTTGGAACTCATCTCAAGAGTCATGACCTTCCTGACCTAATTAACACCAGCATTCCTTGTTACTATCCAACCAACATCCCAAGAACAGACGTCATTCGTCCTATCAATCAAATGCCTAAAAGATGAAAGATTAACTCTGAACTCTGAACTGTGTAAAAGCAAAATTGGAAGATGAGGAACGACCATCCCAAGAACAATCTTTTTCCGGGATTGTATTCATTTAACGAATAATCAGCAAGACAAATAAAGAAACAAGAACAATCTTGAATCAAATTCCGAGACAATTAATCAGGAAACATATCCAGATCGCTTTAAGGGGTCTGATTTCCAAATCACAGACATATTCCCAAGAAATTTCCAAACTCATCATCACTTCAAACGAAGTTCTTCTAGACTCAAGAATCTTAAAATTCAAAATCTCAACATGCAAAAGAACAAAAAAGGATTTGATTTTACATCCAATTACCTGTGGGAGATGAGGAGATGGTTGCGTAATCAAATGTACTTTGGACTTCTCGGCTACAATTTTTAAGCAAATATCAGTCAAACGCAGAGAGAGAAGAGAGAATGGATACCTTTTGAAATAGCACTTGTTGCAAAATGCTTGTTTATCAGCTCCGCAAACTTGGATGCCTTGGCCTCCCTATCTCGGGATCATTACTGGAAAGATGAGGAAGAAGAATTCGATAGCTGTTGTGCTGAGAATGAATAATGGAGAGACATGGAGGAAACCAAAACTTACTGGAAATGGGTTCGTTATTATTGTTGTCATGTTTGCTCCCACACTGAGGTTTAATGGCTGCGAGCATTATCATTCCTTTGCAAAATTTTATCTAAAACTTATACATCTGTTTCATCTTCTTCATAAACAGTGTCTTATTTTGAAGCGTAATTTTGATATTTTCAAAGATTTTAAATCGTCATTTGAGGTCAGGTGATACACATAATTGAGGGAACGGTGAATATTAAGTTCATACATTTTGAATGTTTAGATAGTGGGTTATCATGTTTTGAAGATTAGAAATCAATGTGAGATTAGGCCCAAAGTATAGGGTATTAATCTGAAATTTTCCTTTATTTTTTTATTTTTTATTTTCTATCAGTTAAATTAAGTTGTTGGCAACCTTGGGAACGGCCAGTAGAAAAACAAACAATCCATTTGAACAATTTCTTGTTTTCAACCCTCTATCTCTGGTTTCCAGCAGCATGCCATCGTAAGTAGGGGTGTTTACGGTTCAGTTATTTTTGAAACCAAACCGATATTATTGGTTTCTGGAAAACAGGTAACCAAAACTGAACCAAAGTCAGTTAACCGTTGGTTCAGTTTACCAGATTTTTGGTTTTTTATATTTATAATATATATATAATAAAAACTAGAAATATATATTTTTGTATAATGAATATTTATTAATTTATAATATATAGAAAATGTAAATAAAATATATAGAAATATATGTATGCCAAGTGATTCGATTAACCTCCCGTTTTCTATATTGGTTAATCAAAATCGAACCAATACTTTCAAATTTTTAAAAGTACCAAACCAACTGGTTCTGTTAATAAGATTTTCGGTTCGATTTTGATTGATTTTTTGGTTCAATTAGGTTTTTCGGTTTTTCTTGCTCACTCCTACATCATAGGATTGGTTGCCGGAGACCAGCAACTTGAACACCTCTGAGAATACCCTAATCAGCTTTAGCTGTTTAACGTCATTTGAGAAGACGACTTGAATGCCGTCTAGAAGCCCCTATTCAGTTTTAGCCCTCTAAACATCTTTCTCGTCTCATGACTCGAAACAAACCCATGAAAAACGAATTTGAAAGAAACAAACAGAGCTTCATTGTTTTTTGTTGGTAAGAAATAAAAATGTCTTATTTTAAAGTTTCTTTTACTTTTAACTTTTTATTTTGAAAATGGGAAGGAATACAGAGGGAACATCCAACCTCCTTGGGTTCAAACCAAGGTTTTAAAACTGTTGATCCAGACAATTAAACCGTTCAACCTGAAAACCGTTCGGGTCATTGGTTCCATTTTGACCCTGAACCATTATTTTGAAGAAAATCGTTAAAATAGTCAAAAAACCATTAACCCAAGAGACCTAAACATTGAACCATTCAACCCGATTGATGGTTCCTGGGTTGTATTCAGACTAATTTAAATTAGTTTAAAATAAAAAATTGAAAAAAATAATAGAAAAGGACTTTCACACCCCATACTTTGGTTCGATTGTTCCAGTCAAAACTAGATAAGGTTTTTTTGGATTTTTCAATTTTCCCATTTTGATTGTCATGGCTTCTAAGAGATCAGAAGAATGGTTCGATTGATGATATAAAAAATAAAGCTAACTATGCAGAAACCTGGGAGTCCAGAGAGTCAAAGAGATGAGAAAGATCTAAAAGGAACATGGCAATCGATGCTAAAATGATCTCCTTTTCTGTTCTTCTCACTTGAACCAGCCACCGGCACCTCTTATTCTCTTCTTCTCTACTGAACCAACCAACTGCCCTTTTTGCACAATCTCACACCTACCCTTCAATCTCCTATAATGGTTAAGATGCAAAATCTACTATAAATTTAACTTCACCAGTTTGATCCAACCATGACTAGAAACCACAGGCCAAAGTGATTCTATTTCCGAGTGGGTTTTTAAACCCTTGGTTCAAGCAATCCTTTTTAGTTTGAGTCCAATCTAACACCGGACAATCCTGGAATACTTGTGATAGCAAAGAAATAGTCATGTTATGAAGGCAATTCATACAAAATTATAGGTAAATAATAAATACACCCCTCTAGTAGAGCATGGATCCTGGTTTACTTCTTATAGGTTGTCTACAACGTAGACGTAGACATAATAAAGAAATATAAAACCAGCTGGTAAGTATACCCTGAATTCTAGTTTTTTTATCTCTAGTTTGTTTGCAGTGGAGAAAGCAAATTAAAATTAGATGCAACTATTCCCTGAACCATAAATGCACGTACACTGCAAACAGAGCCCAAGTAGTGGACAAATAAGAGAGTATCAACCACAAGAAGGCTTTCCACCATATAAGATTTAAAGAAGTGTTCTGAATATTAAGTAGCACTGAAGCTGAAACACAAGAATGGATTTGATCATTTGAATACAAAACTTCCTTGCATTTATATACTAACGAAAAATTCCAAAAACCTTAACGAAAGCATTGTTAACAATATCAATTTCCTGTTCTTTCATGTTCTCTCCCACTCTATCTTCCATTCCTCCATCTAAAAAAAATCATCCATTACCCACTTCATGAGTAGTAGCTAAATGATCCTACTGCTGAGCACACTGAACCCTTTGTGCACCACCATGAACATCCTCATCTTCTTCGTAGGCCTCTTGGGCCTGAGCTTGCTTCCTCCGCATCTCTTCCTCAATGTTGACATCATGCAGCGTTGTCTCCTCACACTCATCCAGCTCCATGTCTGTCAGCTGCTGAGATGTTCTCGGTGGGAGCACGGCTTCCAACGCCTTGCACTGCTCCATGGTCAAAGAGTCCGGGAACTCAACTGTGAAGTGAATGTACAACTTCCCCCTCATGAATGGCCTCTGGTACATGGGCATGCCCTCATCATTGATGGCCTTGAATTGATCTGTCATTAGAATTCAGATTCACCAAAAACATCAATAATCACCACTATCAACTATATTTTCCAAAACTAGATAAGCTAGAGTCATTCAGAGCAAAATGCAACCTATAGCTTACCAGGCTTCACTACTTCCCCGGGGCTAGATTTAATGAGAAGCTGCCTGTTATCCAAGTGAGTCAGTACAAACTGGAATCCACACAAGGCCTCAGTTAGAGACAAGGTGTGCTCATAAAAGAGATCATCTCCCTTTCTCTTGAACTTGGGATGTTCTTTCTGCTGCAGAACGAAGACTATATCCCCTGTGATTGTGTCAGGCTGCACAAGAACACCATTCAAGACAATTGAGTCTATAGAGGACAACAAAACAGATGTGCCATGGGCAACAACAGTGTTAACTATAATGCACTACATACCGCCTCATCAGCCTCTCCTTGGAACGTTATTCTCTGTCCATTCTGCATACCCTTGTCAACGATGACTTCCAGCACCTTCTTCTCCTGAATAACTTTCTCACCTTTGCACTGTGGGCATCGGTCCTTGTCGTTGATGGTCTCCCCAGTTCCTTTGCACTCATTGCAAGGGTGCTGCATCTGCTGAATCATAGAGGGACCGAGGTGCCTGATGGAAACCTTCATACCAGATCCTTGACAACCAGGACATTTCATGGAAGCACCAGACTTTGATCCTTTCCCCTTACACTTGGAGCATATCACATTCCTGGACAACGACAGCTTCTTAGATGTACCCACGTACAGGTCCTCCAGAGAGACTTTCAGAGGATGGATCACATCCTCTCCCCTCCTCTGCCTCCGTCCCCTGCTGCTACCACCACCTGATCATCACAAAACAACCCCCGTCCAAGTTTAATACGCCAATCAATCAACAGTAATGCGCCACAAACAAATAAAAGATAAACTGATTGAAATATCTCACCTCCAAATGGGTTGCCACCAAAGAAGGACTGGAATATGTCAAATGGGTCATGGCCACCTCCTCCTCCACCCATTCCTTCCTTGAGAGCGTCCTCTCCATACTGATCATATATTTCACGTTTCTCCGGATCGCTCAGAACCTCATAAGCCTGAGCTAACTCCTTGAACTGCAATCACAATAATCCCATACTTTCAAATTTCAGATTTTCAATTCAATTGTAGCTTGATGAAAATTACAATCAATACAATAGGTCGAGCATATCAAAAAACAACAAAAAAATCCGGAGTTTATACATTCCAATTCATAAGAAAAACCGCTGAAAAAAAGGCAAAATAGGGTGGAAAACGTCTACATCAATAGAAGGGCACAAATCTACTACCCAGACCCAGGATCAGCGTACTTAACACATACCCGAAAGGGCAACCAGACACGATTTTGCGTCATTGCCAATTTGCCAAACTCATAAATCTTTTTCTAAGCAACAAATCACCCATAAAACGCTGAAATCAATCAGCAAGACTCGATTTTTTAACAGCATTCCCTAATGCAACTAAAAGGAAGGATTATTTTCAGAAAATATCCAACACCACCATCACGAAATAAACCCTCAAAGATCGTTCTTGTCAAAGCAAAACAAGAACAATTCAAATTGAACAATAAAACAATGAGGAAAAAGAGAAGTCCAATTACACAATACACAAAGATCGGCAACGGAAGAACCATCAATAACACAAATCCATAAACAGCTAAATTTACCTTCTCAGGATCTCCTCCCTTGTCCGGATGATTCTTAATTGCCGCCTTCTTATACGCCTTCTTCAAGTCCTCCGGCGACGCATTTTTCGGGACCCCAAGAATCTCATAATACCTGGTATTATCACTCTTCTTAGGCTGCCTTCCGAACATCTTCCCTCAGTATCAAAATTCCAACAGATATGAAAACCCTTTGCCAAATCAATTGAGCAACCAAAACCAGAAGAACCAAAATCCCTCAGTCTAACCAATAGCTACGATCGAAATCCTTCACAGTGAAGCTTGTTTGATCTGAGATAGATTCCCCCGTCGAAGCCGAGGAAACCCTAACGAAGATACGAGTCGAGCAACGAGCGAGCGATAACTGGAACCTCGAGAATCGAGAACCACGAGCACGAAAGAGTACGAGAGAGAGAATAAGTGGGGTGAATATATACGGGGCCACGCGTTTTATTTTATAAATCGACGGTGGAGATTGCTCTTCATCTTGGAGTTGGGCATTTGACCGCTCTAAGGAAACCCCACAATAGAAGACTCTGGAACTCTCTCCACGTTTCTCTAATGGAAACCGGATCCTAACCCGTTCGATTCTTCATCGACGGCTCTAAACGTTCTTCTAGACACTTCTGTGTGAAATCATCACGCTTTCAGCCTCCTGGTGTTAAATTCGTTGGAAATTGGAAATTGGAAATTGGAATGAATTAACCGAAACACCCTTCCGCGTCGCGGGAAAGGAGTGGGTGCCGTTCTCATTCTGCGGGTGCAACGCGGGAGGGCCCAACCCAACCCAGAAAAAAATAAAAAGTATTTACAAATCTAATAAGATTTTGTACCTTTTTCTTTCTTCTCCTATCATTTTCTTTCAAACCAAATATAAAGGTAGTTCAAGCTCGGTTCAATCTTATTTCAATTCGAATCTGGTTCAATTACTATATCCGGTTTAATTATGATACCAGAAAGATATGATATCAGAAAAAATTATAAAAAAAATCAATTAGGGGTGACCAATTTGATGGTATTCATCAAAATTTATAGGGTATTTTAATTGGTCAAAGTTTTTCCGATACTATATCATAGATTTTCATATTTGTATACAAACATATATATATATATTGATTTTAAATGAATATATTATTAAGGTTAAAAGTTAATTAGGACATCTTTAAAAGCGGTATCTATATATATATTATATATATATTTAAAATTGGTCCATCCATGTCAGTACATCTTTTCTTTAAGAGAAGTTATTTATCTTTTTTTTCATTTTTTGTATTTTTTATTTTCTTTTGTTTTAAAAATATAAAACAGTAATCATTCCTTATCTTGATTAGATTAAACTACTAGTAAAATGCACTTTTCCTAAACCTAAATAATCTCTTCTCCTAAAATTTCTCTTAAACTACCTCTCCCACTTTCTCCAAAACTATCATTAATTCCTATTTATCTTCTAAATTATCTCTAATTCATATTTATCTCCAAAACTATCACTAATTTAGTAGAGAGTTTCTCTCCTAAATTATCTCTAATTCATATTTATCCTCTCCCCTACTTTTTATCTATATCTACCTAAATAAAGTTTGGATTAAAAAATATAAGAATTATTTAAGTATTCTAACAAAATTATAGAATAACTTTAAAATATTTATTAAAAATACAAAAAAAATATATTTTTACAAAATATATCACGAAATTATGTACTAACAATTTAAATTATATTTTTTCTATTATCAATTTAAATGTTTTTCAAATATTTAATAACATGTAATAGCTTTAAATAAATAAAATTCAAATAACAAAAAAATTAAATATTTTATAGATTATTTAAATATTTATCATAACTAGATTTTAAATAGTTAAAATAACATAATTATGTAATAAATTTAAAAAATTTCTTCAAAGTAGAAACAAAATATTGAAATTAATAATAATTTAATATATTACAAAATTAATATGAAATTATGTAATAATAGTATAAACTATAATTTTATGGACAATTAAATTCAATAAATAATTAATATTTTAAAATTTAAATATTTTATATATTATTTAAGTATTTAAATAACTAAATATTTTAAATAAAAAATATATGTAATAAATTTAAAAAATTTCTTCAAAGTAGAAAAATAATTATAACATAATATTGAAATAAATAATAATTTAATATATTACAAAATTAATATGAAATTAAGTAATAATAGTATAAATTATGATTTTATGGATAATTAAATTCAATAAATAATTAATATTTTTAAATTTAAATATTTTACATATTAATTAAGTATTTAAATAACTAAATATTTTAAATAAAAAATATTTAACATAACTAGATTTTAAATAGTTAAAATAAAGAAATTACGTAATAAATCAAAAAAATCTGAAAAATAAAAAAATAATTATAACATAATATTGAAATTAATAATAATTTAATATTTTACATAATATTATAAATAACTAATTTCACTTATATCAAGTAAGAATTCGAGAAAATAAGTTTTAGAAACATTAATATTTATTAATAATAATTTAAAACTCTTAATCTGTATTTATTATATATACTAAAATTATTGTTTATTGTATTTTAGTAATTATTTGTTATTTTTTGTGATAAATGTATTTTCAATGATTATGTATAAATTTATTTTGTTTTGTTATTTAACAGAAAACTTTCAATAATTATTGGAGATTAAACTACTATTATTGATTCTTTTTAAATTTAATCTATAGTACTTATTGTATTTTTGTAATAATTATAATTATTGTATTTTTTCATTATCAATTTTTCAATAATTGTGTGTTTTTCACTATAAATTTTTAATAATTATTGGAGATTAAACTATTGTTATTTATTGGAGATAAAACTATTAATTTAGCTAAAATTATGAGTGTTCATGAGTTGGTTCGGACTGGTTGTAGGCTATTTGGCCAATAAGTTGACATGGTCAGATTGGAGAGTTGGTCAATTGAAGCCGACTCACCTTTTTTGTGAAAACTGACCCACTCAAGTTATATCGGTTTGGGTCAGTTTTCACAAAAGGTCAATCAGTTCAAAAGATTTAAGCTTAAAAATTAAATTTAATTTTTAAAATTACAGTGCAATTGTAGGTACATGGTGATCACTTAAACCATCAAAGAGGAGGTGTTAAACTAATACTATGCGAATGCCTGTAATGAGTCCATAACTCATCGCACATCTATGATGAGTTTATAACCCATCATACATCTATGATGAACTCATAGCCGAAATAGGTTGTGATGAACTTTGGACCCACGTAAACTTGCGATGAGTTTAAATCCATCGTAGAACCGCGATGGGCTCTGAACCCGTGTGGACTTGCGATGAGTTTAAAGTTATCACATAATCGCAATGAGCACATACTCATTGTAGATCAGAAACAAATAATAGAAACACGTGCATTGTTAAATAACGTGCGTAACGAGACACCCCATGAGCCTAATGAGAGTGCGCAAGCTAAATAATGACATTCCCCATGCCACGTCTTTTTAAAAGGGTCACGAAATGAAGGATTACACTTGTATTATGAGAATCATCAAATGAAAGGAAAGTACATCTTTGAGATATCTCATAAGACATGTGGTGAAACCCTAACAGTGTTTCCTAACAACTGACACCAAATCCAAGATTCCCTTTCCTAATGGGAACCAAACACTTTTAGTTCATTTCTTTCGGAACCTTGGGATCCCTCTCTATAAATAGGGGTTCAATTCATAACGAGATAACCATTCTATCACCTCATTTTCCCTAGCCTTTAGCCTACCTCCTACACTCGGCTTTCTTTTGTCCTTCAAGGAGACTCCCGTATGTAGCCTAACCATCTCACTTACATCAATTATTAAAAAAATTAAAATTTAGATTTATGAAATGAAATATTTTAGACTAAGGAATATGAGAAATTTCTCACTTTTTTATATTAAAAATTACATTTAAAATATAAAATATTAATATATATCCATAGTTAGGTCGTTCAATTTTGGTCGGTTTACAAATGGCCAGAGTGAAACTAATTAAACTTGGTCAAATTGGGAATTTTTTTAACCAAAGCCAACAAAAAATACTAGACAACTGACCAACTCAGGTTGAGTTGATCAGGTTGGTCAGTTTCATAAGTTTGATGAGTAAATAATTTATTAAAAGTAGTATATAAAATATGAATAATTATTAATTATTTAAAAAGTTGAAAATATAAAAGAATTGTATACTCTTTTGTGTTTATATTATGGTCATTTAATAGAACACACCTTATAGTTTTAAATATTTACTTAAACCTATCTTATAGTTTTCATTTTACTAAAATATCCCATATGTTTTACAATAGGCGCCAAATATAGCCAATAGAGTGATTGGTCGTGCCTTATTAAGGGAAAAATGGTATTTTTTATTTTTATTTTTTTTATTAAATTTATTTAAATGAACAATAGGATCAACACTGTCATTTTCCACTATAATTTAATGGAAGATTAATTAAATCCATTGCAAATTATAAGTGGTGTTTTAATAAAATGCTAACTATATGGTAGATTTTTAGTAAATCCATGAAACTATAAGGGTATTTTGTAAATGACCATTTCAATTATTTATCTTTTGCTTAATAAATCCCATGCATCACACGGGTCCCAGCTAAGATAACTATTAATAAAACTAAATTTATTAAAAAATTTATTCATATTCAATGAACAATAATTATTTTTTATAAATTAACATTAAATGAAAAATAAAATTATTAAATCTTTCAGATTTTCCCTACATTTCGTTGGTCATAAGACATAATATGTTATGAGCATATCATATACTTCGAACAACCCAAATCTAGCATCGGGCATCGGGCCCAACTCAATCTAACTGGGCCCGAATAGGACATATCAGCTTGACCTCGAATTTGGTTTGGGCCTGAATTGACCCAGTCCAGGATGTAGTTTGGTCTATTAAACAATACAAATTCGTCTTATGACGACTGAATCGATTTATTACCTTGTCTTCAGCTTCAGTAGTCGGAGAGGGATGATTTGTGGAGTTTGAATAGGTATTTTGATTGACACCTAGCAATACGAACTGAGCAAACCTTAATCGCTGGTCAAGTGGCCTTAAAATTCTGAAACACATCAATTCAAGTGATAAATCAGAATTATAGTTAGTTGCTCATTGAAGGAACGATCTAACACGTAGATACTTGGGCTCATTTTGGAAAGAGTACAAATAAAAATAATATGTACAGTACAAATACATACAAAATAATACAAAACAAAATATAAGGTTTTGCACTTTATATATTTGCATTTGTACTTCTTTCAAATTGATCCTTAGGTGGTGTTCGGTGTCGTGTTCATTTTGTGGGTGGACTGTTTCGTTCCATTACATAGGATGAATAAGGTGTTCAGCTGGTTGCAGACGCGATTGATCCCCACTATATCGTGAGCCAGCCCTGTCCGCATCCTATATTATCGGCCACGACATTTTCTCGTGGAGGGGTCCATCCATAGTTTAACTTTGATATCCTAATTCACATCACTACAAGAAAAACGGGCAAAGGTGGCAGTCGTAGGACCGTCGGCTTAGCCTTTTAGACTACCACCTTAGCTCTAAGGTGGCAGTCATGGGTCCGCCCCCTAAATCACTGCCGGCCTAGGTGAAGACCACCGGTTTAGACAGACAAGACCACCACCTTTGAGGATCGGTCCGACGTGGTTCAATCATCCCTAAACCGGCGATATGTTAGAACCGTCGGCTCAGAGTTAATAAAGGCGATAGTCACCAGCTTAGGTTTATCGAAATGTTGCTTTCATTTTTCAGGCTGTGGTCAGGACCGCCGGCTTAGATCTCTTTGGACCACCGCTTTAGGCGTCAAAATATTACTTCCGTCTTTAGGTGGCGGTCTAGACCGCCAGTTTTTGTTTTTTAATTTTTTTATTACTTGTATCAATTTGATTTCAACATTTTTTGGTACCTATTTATTACAAATCTCATGGCAAATAATGCATAAAAGTCAATTTGAATAAAAAATGCAAATTAAAAATAAAAAACTTTTAATTAAATTATTAATTATTATAATATCCAAAACAAATTGTTTAAATATAACATCCAATTAACATAAAAAAAGTAAAAGGCATTGAAAAAAAATCTCTTGCATGCGCTTCTCATATGACAGACATTGCATCTCCTTCATCATTAGCATGAATTGAAGATGCTTTACATAGTCATCCTTCAAATACATCCCGAGGTAAGAAAGCACTCTGTGCTTTCAAGAACTGCTCCTGTCTTCTGACCTCAACCTCCCTCTTTGTTGCAAGCCTTTCTGCCAGTTGTCCAGCCATGTCCATGTACAACCTCAAAGAAGCCTTCCTTCTCACCACTTCTGCAAATGGCACCTATAAGAAAGAACTAAAAAAATCAGAACATCAGATAATGAGCTTCTATGAACAAATGGCACACCTATAAGAAAATTCATTCTATGCAACTATACTTGTTTTTCTGTATCACATGGTTGGTATTAGTAATCTTAGGTAAGCATTGCTGGTCTCCAAAGGAGATTGCACAAACAAGAGATGATAAAGGAAATGCTTGCATTTGGACAACATGGCATCGAATGCCATGTCAGATCCCCTTCCCTGGCATGGATGGTGCAAAGTGATGTTCCTTCACCAAGAGAAAATCAATAAGAAAATGCTATGGAAATGATGTTTCTGCTATTTGGATGTGCCTCACCAAAACCTAGGTGTGCATCACCTGGTTTTTTGTTTTATTTTGATTAATCAACCCTGAATCTGATGTTTGAATAGATAATTTACCATATTTTAACAATTGGGCTAGTTAGGTACTTTGGATTGGGGGGCACAGTAGGTTACAACAGGCAAGTCCACTTGCAACACTACTTCCATTCACAAAACTGAGCCCAGCCCAAATAAAGCTGAAAAGGATTGGATTTAACCCAATTCAGTTAGGTTGGATTTGAATATTCACTACAGATAGATGTTGTGTTGTCAATGTGTAAACACACTGTGGCCTGCCCAAGGTCTCCAATAATTGGGCTAGTCAAGAACTACTTTGTTTGGGGGCTTGGGGCACATTGAGTTACAAATTTGGCCCAGCTAAGTGAATATATCCTATCTCATAACAGACTTTTGTGACCTAACCAGAAAATATAAGAAAGGAATGTTAAGGTCAAGGGTCCAATCACCCTTAATCTAGCAAAAGAAGGCCCATTCTTGCAATCATAACTGATAAGTGAGAATGTCCGTGTATTCAACATTCTCAATGAAAAATCTGTTTCCACTCAAGATATCCAAATTAGTTATTTTTGTCAATAAATAGTTGAATCTGAATTCTCAACCCCAGTCTAGAGAGTAAGAATTAAGAAATGACCTCGGTGCAGTGCATTTGTAGATTAAGATGTACAACAAGCAGAAAAAATAAAGAGATCAGCGTGACTAATCAGGATTCAGGAATAGGATTAATGACAAAATATGCCATTACTATGTTGCTATATCTAATAGAATTCTGTCTGAAAGCAAAGTTTTATAAGCAGAACATATTATGTTCAATATAAAATAACACAACTCTAAATATATCTAAAATGAAATTCTAGCTAGAACTGTTCTCAACCAAACCAGTTTGCCACAGATGAAAAGCAAAAGATAGCATATGGAGAAGTTACCATTTTCATCTTGGACATGCACAAGAAGTAAACTTGCCCCATTAGGATGTAAGATGATCATCCTTGAGATATCAATCACTGGACAAACACATCCCATACACTAATGAGACATCAATTATTGCTAGACAATTGATCACAGAGGCTGAACCAAGTAGAATTTATTCCTATAGATAAATGCATTAGTTTCCAAGTACCACATTCCCTCATGCAAGAAAAACTTCTCCACATAATAATACAAGTCTAGTATCTTGGAAGAGAAACAACAAGAAATCTAGAGTTTTGCCCAATGGGACCCAAAGGGCTTCAGTGGGTCCTACAAAACCAACCACACAGCCAAGCATGTCAAACAAAAGGAGTGCCTTCTTAAGGCAACTGATTTGGCAAACAGTTTGGAAGAAACTTGAATTTCCCTTTAGCATGAGTAGTTAGTGGCATTTTTGTAATATTTTAACATTTAATTATTACATCCACTAGAAGTTAAAAGCAATAAGTAGTACAGTCCAGCAACTTCTGCTGTTATCAAACAACCCATTAGATGATGATGAGGAAGATATACAAACGTAGAAAAATAAATAAAATTACAGAAAATATTGGGCATATGACTAATATTACATACAAAAATAAGTGTGATCAATGAGAGTTATTGTATTATTGATGAAAATAGTTAAAAATACAAAAAAAAAAAAAACAGCAGAAAAAGAGAATCAATGTCTAACCCGTGACCCATTAACTGGGTTAAACGGTTCAGCAGTTTAACTGGCCAGATAACTAGGTCATTGACTGAGTCCTTTTTTTTGCAAGTAATTGGTTTGGGGGCTAGACAGACCTGAAAATCTGGCTAGGTGATGGGTCAATGGGTCTGACCTTCCAGTTCAACCATGGATTGAAAAACATTGGTTCCAACCCTGGCTCTATTAGGTTCTCCAAGTAATGGATCAGAACTGACCATATATTGATTAACAACTTTTCGTCCCAAAAATAAAGGGAACAAAAAGAGGTGTAAATTAAAGATGGATAAGCTTGAAAATATTAAATCTCTAAAATATCCTTATATTTGCTATGCATTTTGAGAAAGTAGATAAAGGATCACTAAGCCAATAAGTAAATAATGCCAAGCATAAGCAACAATGAAAGAGACCAATGATGACAAACATCCTCAGAATACTAAAATATGCATCCAAGGGGCTAGAACACACAAAGGAATCCCAAATTCAGCACAAATACAAGATTGAAATGTGAAACAAACTAAAAATAGAAGGAAAAAGAAATAAAGAACATTCAAGAGCTATAGACCATCTTTCCTTGATATTGGAATGATGGAAGAACCTCATAGACATGGATTTGTAGCTCTTTGGATATGGTTCACAAGTTCGGGAGGGATAGACAATCCCGCCATTAAATACTTAATGATCAAAGTGTGAGGCTTGAGCTCTTACCACTGTAATACCATGAATGGTGTCTATACTCTGTTTGCTGTCACACTGGCATGTTGTTCTAATCAACTCCCAGCTCTAGGTCAAGCATATTCCCAGAAGACAGAAAAATAGCTATCATGAAGCAAATATGGCAGTCTCCTTAGAGTAGGGTTTTTCAATCTCTCTCTCTCTCTCTCTCTCGACCAAATTCTAACCCTATTATAATTGGGATTCCAAGTGCAGACCCAGAGCAGGACCAATAACCAATTAATAACAGGAACTAAAGAATGGGACCCGATCCTATTTAATAGGGTTGAGTTAGTTTGGTTATGTTGGGCTGACCTGGAGGCATGGACCATTGACAGTTCTAATTCTCTTGCAAAAAAACTACAATTAGAAAGATATCAAGAACAATTTGCATTTAATTAAAGATAGGAAAAATCTTGGGATTGGGAACTGGAAGATTGTCAACACTCTAAATCCATAATTTGCCATGCATCCCATAGTAAAGAGGATTGGGAAATATGATTCAGTCTCACCATGGAGATTATTGTACTGAAAGTTTTGTTTGAAGTATGATCTCTACTGTGTTCACATGTTTTAGATTTTAGATTTGGACAGGGAAAAATAGAACTCAATAGACAGATAAATCCACAGCAGCCACTAAGAATTCTAGTGATGGTTAATCTGTGAGGTAATTCATGAATCATGAATTATGAATTTATGATTCAAAGTTGAAGGGGTCATGCTACCAACCCCAAATACTCAAGCCTCCTGTGGCCATGCGTGCAACTTGGAATCTCCAACTTGCTATTGAACTCAAGCCTTACTAGATAGCACACTCAATTGAGTTGGTTCCAATTTTGCTCTTTTTTATTTAATGATTAGTTCCAACTTTGCTCTTCATTATTTTGAATCTTCTATCTTATTTCAATGGTTGAAGTCTTAGACAATGCAGAGCTCTCTTGGGCTGTTCTATATTTTTCTGTGTTGGTCTGTGGAGTCATGAGATTTTCATTAGGAATAATTATTATATTCAAAGAATATTTTCATTTATATATCAAAAGGAAAAAAAAGATGTTCGTAACATTTCCTGATTATAGATGAGTTTGTCCTTCTCGAATGCGTATATAGAAGGTTCCCATAGTATCATCTTACCCATGTTTATGAACCACAAATTCATCAATCTAGATCCTAACCTCTGTTTCAGGCTTGAAAGGAGCACAACCACAAATTCATCTATCTTTCTTGGATTTCTACTGTTTTTATGTCGTTTTCTTTCTGTAGTCTTTCTTATTTAGATTTTAAGCTACTAATCTTTATTTTAAACAAAATTTTGGTTTGCAGCTATCCAACTCTATAGTTGTATCTATGCGTGGAGATTGTGCCATCATAACTAAAGCACAGTTGCACAATCAGGAGGTGCATCTGGCTTAGTGGTGATAAATGACAGTGAAGGTAGTATTTTTCTTTCTTTCCGTTCTTTTAATAAAAAATAACAATAATTTTCCAATGTGTAGACCAAACCTGTTATAAATAAGAGGATTTAACATCCTTGTAAATAAAGCCAATGAATTCTCCCTCGGGATTTCCTACTCACTTTTCCTACCCACTCTCTACCCGTCGTGAATTGGAGCCACACATCTCTATTATGAATTAAGAGATGTGTCGCCCCAATCACGGTGGGTAGGAAAAGTTTGTAGGAAATCTGGGCTCATGAATTCTTGTTAGCTTCCCAGGAAATAGGTACTTGTCCCTCCTAGTAGACATATAATCATTTTAATTTTATTTCAATGCCAGACACCAACATCACGGGATTGACTACCTTGGAAGTCCCTCAAAGGGACAAAATGTAAACAAGGACTTGAGTTCAATACACAAATATTCTAAGAAAGAACTCCAGTTTTATTGGAGATCCATTTGGACCTATTTTCAATTTTCAAATCATCTTAGACCACAGGCAACATACAAATATACTATGCATACCATAGAAATTTCTCCATACATAAACACCATTAAGAAAGTAATACTGCATAAGCTATATGAGAAGTAATCAAATTGAAATTGATAAATAGTCCATGACATTGCTCCAGCGAAGGGTTAGAACTTACCTTCTCTTGTTCACTGCCGATGATTATGAAAACTATTAAAAGAAGGGTTAGAACTTACCTTCTCTTCTCTTGCTCCAACGAACAGGGGTCGGTGCTTGCTTGGATAGGGCCCAAAAACTTCCCTATTCTCAAGCACAAAGGGAAACCCTAGCTCAAACGAACAGAGGTCACTCAGAACGTTACCTTCTCTTCTCTTCTCTTGCTCGAATGAATAGAGGCCGCCCAGAAAAATCGCACAACCCTAGCTCCAAATCACCTAGAAAATCACACAACCCTAGCTCTAAATCGCCCAGAAAATCACAAACCCTAAATCGCCCAGAAAATCTCACAACCCTATCTCTAAATCGCACAACCCTAGATTTTCTTCCCAACTTTCTTGCTCGTGAAGAATAAGTTGTCATCTTCAAAATTTGTCTGCAAGGTTCTCTCTGTAACCAGACAACCTTATGTCTTGTCGAAGAGGAGAATTCGCGCGGGAGAAAGAATTTTTTTTTCGCCTCCCTACCGGTTCCTTGTAAGGTTGGACCGGTTTAATTCCGGTTCACAGTAAAATCCGCCGAATATATACTAAAAATCGCTGGGTCAGCTATTAAAACGAATCGGGCCTCAGATATCCCTATAGCCGCAATCAGAATGAACGCCGGCTTTGACTGTTTTTCTTGTAATGCATACTCCCGGGAAAACCTTATCTCAGACTCTCTGCTTCCCATCATTTTACCGTTGGAGGTCTCCACCGCCAGCCGAAGATTTCTGTCTTTGTGCTCCGCCAAAACTCTCCATCACCCACCAAAGATCTTTGCCTCTGTGTTCCACTGAAGCTCTCCTCCGCCGGTATATCATCTTTCTCTGTTGTTGCTTTTCTTTAGAAAAAACATAGAATCGAATTCAGTTGTTAGAAACAAAAGTATCAAATTTTTAGAAACTTAACGGTGCTTTTATCTTCTCCAAGATCTGATTAAAAGCTTGAAT
Source organism: Nelumbo lutea (assembly GCF_056320005.1). Taxonomy (NCBI): domain Eukaryota; kingdom Viridiplantae; phylum Streptophyta; class Magnoliopsida; order Proteales; family Nelumbonaceae; genus Nelumbo; species Nelumbo lutea. Next base: position 68,930,494 of record NC_142685.1, on the reverse strand, counting down.
TTATATAGTATATATCTTGTTGCCACGGAATCCTCTCCATTGTATACCAAGGTATAGATCTTAGTTCTTTTCAAGTAGCTATGGATATTTTTTACTTCAGTCCAATGTTGTTTTCCCAGATTGCTTAGGAATCTAATGGCCATCCCAGCTGCATAGAAAATATCTAGCCTACTACAAAGCGTGGCATTCATATGACTTACCTACAACCAAACCTCATCACTAATGCCTTTTAATGGATTAATTTTTTAAGTTAAACTTTAAGTCTTTTCTTTCAATAAATAAGCTAAGCCACTAGATTTGAAGCTTCTTCTATGTCAGTCTATATATCTTGTTAATATTTATAAATTCCAATCTAGTGAGAAGTTTTTGATACATCACTTCCAACTGTAAGTAGTTTATGAATAGATAGATGGCCTTGATTGATAGAATGAGGTCCATTTTCAAGCAAGGAATAACTGATGATTTGGCTAGTCTATCTTAACTCGGAACCCAAAAACTGGTCCAATAATCCATCACAATATAAAAGCTTAGAGGGGTTACTAAACCCTCTGATGTCCCTTCACTATATAAAAGCTTAAGGCACCCTGATAGACATGCATGATTAAAAATATCAATAATCTGGATACACCCAAATCACATATTCAGAGGTTTTTTTTTTAACCAAATTAACTATATGCACAAAAAGATATATTAGAATGTTCATTAATGGTTAAACTTATTAAAAATTTCTAGGTCTCTACATTTAGCATTTTAGTAATCCCGAAAACCAATTTCTGGCATACGTTATGGTACAATATATATTGATACTTTGAACCATGGGACCAAATTCAATCTATGACATGGTGTCCAATGCTGCAATTTCAGGGTCTTCCTGCCCCCAGTTCTAAGATATTTGAGACCAAATTTTATAAGTTATGCCACACTACCTACAATGGGGCTCCATAGGATAAAAAATAGGATAGGTTTCCCCATGCCATTATATGCCACAAACATCACAAAATTAAGTTATTAACTACATTTTGCACCAAGAACAATTCAAACATGTTTAAAAAATAAGATAAAAAAGGGAAGACTTATTCCATTTCAGAACTTGCATATTACACTTACTTATAGGCTCACACTTTGACTGTATTACAATGTTGATTATTGTGCCTATATTGAAAAAGTGTTCTGCTTTGAAATGAATATCTATCTATATATATATACATACATACATACATGCATGAGCAATCATGCATGACAGAAAACAAACAATATAGGGTGAGGGCAACACTATAATTTCCTTAGTGTCCGAGACTGACAGGTCTGATCTATAGACGAGAGAATAGTACACGTTAAAAGCCCCGTGTATTATCCTAGGGACAAAGACTCCGATGGTCAAGTTAGCCAAGTCCTCAAAGAGAGGCTGCACTAGGCAAGAAACGAGGGCTCAGAGCTTAGTCCTTAATAGCCAGAATAGTAAGGAGTAATGAATGTGTCTTTACCTTGAATGCCCCCTTTTGTAGCTAACCTTGCCTTAGGAGTGGTTGGAAGCAGTTGGTGATGTGTTGCTAGAATTTGATCTGGCTAACGCCACATGGTGCGATCTAAGGCCTACCAAGTATTCCTACATAAATTGCCCCTCACTCTCGAGGGTATAGTGGTCAAGGCGTGTTGTGTGGAGACCTCAACTTCTACCGAAGAAAGTACTGTAGAGCTGCATAGAGGCATTGGCCTCGACTAAAAAGAGTGTCGTGGAGTCATGTGGAGGTGCTAGCCTTAGCTAAAGAGCATGCCGTAGAACCTTGTGGAGGCATTGGTTGTCTGCAAAAGGCTTTTTTAGGCAGTTGTGTGGCGACCGCTTCTCTATTCATTCTCCATCTTGGTGGAGGATTGTCAAGGGATGAGAACGCGTGACCGTGGCCTATACGGGTGTGGGAGGTTCACACTAGATGGTTGTGCCCCGTACGGGTGCCGCCATCCAATGCAAGTCCATATGCATGATGGGCATTGGTGTTAACTGGTCAAGACCGTGTGCGAGACAGTTTGGAGGGGCATCCAGTTCAGGTTGTCAAATTGGCTAGTCTGCGGCCATTGGATCAAAGTGATCTGAGTCATACATTTTTCTTTAAATATTAATAGGGATGCTGGATGAGCAATTATTCAACATTCACTTGCGATTAGAGACATCGGCTACTAGTAGCCACTTCCCCAAGTTCTCTCTCTTTGAACGAACATTTAGTAGAGGACTCCTGTCTTCAACATGTTAGCCTTAGACTCTGGACCTAATTGTTATGCCCTCCCTGACTGGAGTAACCTTAGCAGCTCTCCTTCCACCTTGGCCAATAGTGGGAGTGACAACAACAACAGGGTGTGGACTCCTGTCTTCAACATGTTTAGGTGCTGAGGGAGAGAACCGCTCCATAGGGTGGCGAGCACGACTAACAGGGTGTGGACTCTCCCAGTGAAAGCACTGGCTCCACGAGGCCAAGGGCTAACACCAGGGGGAATGCCCTGGGCTTCCCGAAGTGATGGAGCCAAAGGAGGCTGAAAAGCCTACACCCGAGGAGCGGGCCGAGGCCAAACACTAAGACATGATGTTGGTGCGTTACCCCCACTCCAACATGGATAGTGAGCTTGGTAAAGAGCAAGTGAGAGCCATGTCCAAAATGTACCATATCCCAAGGGGCTATAGGGTAAGGGTTCCATGTGTCGATAATTGGCCATGGCAACTCTCCTAGGGGGAGGTGTGTGTGCACAAGCATTACATCCACTTTGGCCTTCGCTTCCCTTTGCCTCCCCTCCTCGTAGACATCCTTAATTTCTTCAACCTTTTCTTTAGTCAGCTTGCTCCAAATGCCATTAGGACCATAGTGTTCGTATTAGTGACGGCCTCCTCCGAAATGTGATTGTGACCCTAAACATTTTTTAGGGTTTGTTTTCATTGAGGAAACATCCTGACGGGGAAGGTTTGTGTTGGTGATGGCCTACTTCCAAGATGTGACTGTGACCCTAAACATCTTTTGGGGTTTGTTTGCATTGAGGAAGCATCCTGACAGGGAAAGTTTGTGGTACTTCCAATACCGACATGGTAGAGTAGTGGACAACCCATCATCCGTCCACAACTAGAAGAAGAAATTCTTCTTTATTATCTATCCGTAGGATTGGTCCTTTCGAACTAACTAGGGAAAGTAAACTCACTGGCCGAGAGGATCAAGTCGTACAGCAGCGGGGAGGAATATGTTATATTTTATAATGAATTTCAAGATGATGGAGGCAATATTTATCATATTAGAGGCTTTGATAACATTGCCTTCATAGAAGTTTATGAAGATCCATATATTAGCAAGCAGTTTTGCAATGTTCATAATGGTCAATAAGAATTGAATTATTTGAAGAAAAAATATATTTAAAAAGCTAAGAGATATAATGAAAGTATTTCTATTTATACTAGAGATTTACACCATCAAATATCTATCCAAAAACTAGAAACAAAGAAGCACAACAAAACCACATCACTATATGTTGCAAGCCTCTCAAAAGGTAACATGTATCCGATGTTGGACTCTCTCCAACCCAAGAAGGATTATGCAGTATGGGATTCACCCCAAATAACTAAACATTTACTAGATTGGTTTTCAATGGCCCCCCTCAATTCGCATTTACCAATTTAGCATAATAACAGGACTTTCAAATTTGTCTTTAATTTGGACTTTCTTTTTTGAAGAGATTCTAATAAGAAGAGTTTAATTAGATTAGAAAACCTTTTTATGGGAGATATAAGAGTATAAAGAAGTCTATAAAGAGTAATTAGACCAAAGCTAAGATGATTCTATTGATTTTTTCTCTTGATTATTCATTGAAGAATTGATCTTCCTATATATATATATATTCTAGCTTTAGTTTTTTCTTTTTTTGAAAATTTTCTGAACATGATTTGTTTCTGTACGATGCAAGAGGGGTATTAAAGGTTTGAGGGTGAGGGGGGCAAAGATTAATTGAATTTAGTCTACCATGGTGTGGGTCATAAATAATTGTGGGGTTAGTATGTCCTTACTAATATACTAACAACAACAACCAACTTTGTTTTTAACAAAAACAAAACAAAAAGAAAAAGAAACAACCAACCAAATCCGGATTTACTCATTGCAAAGCACTCCTCACATAAACCTCACAGTGATTTCAACGTTGAATTGAGAACATCTTCTCTCCTACTTGATTTTATTATTCTTTTTCATTTTTGGTATTTGGTGTCACAAAGACACACCAGTAATTAATTAATAACCCTCCATTTTCTCTAAATCGGTGATTACGAGATTCAATGATACCGAAGCAAACCATCTAATATATTAACAATTCAACCCTCAGTTTGTTTTATTATTCATGGAAGATGTTTTGAATGCAAGAGCTTTGATATGATGTAAGTGAGGTTAGTGTGCAGTGTGCCACCAGACGTCCATCGGTAGAAATGACCGTGTCCAAATTGACTCTCCATAGAGTACCACCATACTTCCCAGCTCCGCATAACATCTCAATTCGACCAATAATCGAGAGTCAATGACTAAATGGTTTATCTTCTTGCACTCATCCGCTTCCGCGAATACATATGCTGGAGTGAAGCTGTTCCTTTCCTCTCAAGTAATGTTTTTATGGTTTTGTTTCATCTGTAAATATTCGAGAGATGTTCTTCTACTCTTCTCGCTTTTTTTTTTAAGTTGTGTTCTCTTACTCTCTTCTTTCCTTTTGTTTTCTTTTTAGTTTTGGTATTTAGTCAGAGCTTTGTGAAGTATACCGTTTCCTACTGGTTAATCGGATACATGGTGTATGAGTTGGAGAAGCCTCTCCGTTTCTCTGTAATAATCATAATTCTGAAGGAGGGATTCAGGGGAATAATGTACTTGGTGAATTAGCCGATCATCATGAAAAACTGAAAAACCAAAAATCTTGAACTGAATAAAAAAATACAAATTGAAAAATCCAGTTAACTGAATCGATTAGTTCAGTATTTTCAAAATCTAAAGATATCAGTAATTTGATTTTCGATTAACCTAGAAAAAATCACGGTTAAATAAATCAGCCGATATCAGTTTGGTTTTATATATTCGCAAGATTTAAAAAATGACAACCAAAGAAAAACGATTTCAGGTAAGTGTTTATTTGGGTCCTTATTAGCTGGTACTGCTGGTAATTGAATCGGCATTGGACTTGACACCTATGAAGGGGGTAATAGCCTAAGCTCAGGCTTGAACTGGTCTGGACCCCGAGCCAAAAATGCAAGTCCAAGCCCAGGTTTGGTTTGGCCCAAGCCACGCCGAGCCTAATTCCAGGCAATGGCATCTAACTATAAAAGTTCAATTATTTAGAAAACTTTAAACAAAATAATGCAAGAAAAAAATAATAATTTATTCAAGCCCAAATTTTGTGGGGATTGATGACTAGGCTTTGAGCATATAGTGCAAAATATAAGGCATGGACTTGATTTAGTTCCTAGAGTTTGACTTGGCTCAATTTACCCATCCATTTATGGATTTAAGGCATTCATTCTCTTTCCCAAGCAGTGTAAGACTTGGAACATCACTCAATATTTGAGTGTTGGGAAAGAGAATGGAGCCCTTGCCTATGAGAACAATTCTCATATGAGTTGACTCGTGTGTTTACATATGTTTGGCATGTGTCATATGTATTTAATAAAATTCTTATAGTTTATATAAAATATTAAACACCATATATATATATACTAACGGGGACCCGTTCGATGCATGAATTTTGTAAAGTAGAAGCTAAATAATAAAAACATATAAGAGTATACTACTTTTAAATTTTTTTATAATACAAAAATAATAATAATTAATTTCTTTTAGGGTTGTTCACCAAACCAAAGAAATTGATCAACCCAACCTAATTCAATCCAAGTTGGTTCGTTTTCTAATATTTTCAATTGACTTTGGTTCAACAATTTACCAACCTTACCAGGTTGGGTCAATTTCGGTTTGCCATTTGTAAACTAACCAAAATCAAACCGACTTGACCATAGATTTATATTAATATTTTATATTTTAAATATAATTTTTAATATAGAAAGTAGAATATTCTCATATTTCTTAGTTTAATTTTTTAATTTATTTTTTAATAATACCACTTATATTTTAAATTTAAATTTTATTTTTTAAGTTTAAATGTTTTGAATAGATTGGCCAAACTGATACAATTCGTGTTGGCCAGTTTTCGCTAATAGTTACTAAAAACACTCCATAATAGAATCCTCCTAAAACTGTTCAAAAATGAAGTCCTAATTGAATACAAATTTGAAATCTCGCTATAATACTAACTTAGTAAAAATGAACTTAGATAGAAACTCTGCGATGGTGTCAACTTGGTAAAAACGAAATAAGATAGAAATTCTATGATGATGCCATATTGATAAATATTTACTAAGTTGGGTCAATGACGTCGTCTCTACTTCTTTTGTGTCTTGGAAGGGTTCCAACATGCATAAAACTTATTAGCCTTCTCTTGTACTGCATCATCCTCTCCGGGTTGGGGAGAATCTGTTCTCATATGCAAATCATCATCTGATTGATCGCCAACATATGGTCATGGGTACGTACATGTTGGGTAGCTTTAGTCTATAAGAATTCTCATTGATGGCTTCAAATATCTCGTATGGTCCAGCCTTACTTGGTGCAAGTTTTCCACATTTCCCAACCGATAAGCGTTCCTCTATTAAAATGGCCCAAATGTAGTCTTCCACATCAAATACTACTTTCCTCTTATAGGTACTAATATGGGTCTTCGAAAACCAACTTTGTAAATGTTTACATAATTGTTCCAAATCCCATATAGTATCATCCTCCCCGGGTCGGAGAAAATCAAACTTTGGATTCATATTACCATTTAAGAGGCCACCAACATATGTTATTGCACATCCATCGTGCTTCTTTGCTTTTAACCCTTTGATAGATAATTGGTGATGTAAGCCTCCAATATGAATTGAGATTTCTTGCACTTCACAAAATTTGAATCTTCTTTTGTTGATCCTTTTGGACATTGCAAGAGTGCTTTCCCATAAGGATTTTCGCAAATTTGTATGAAGACAATACTATCAAAACCTCTGAAATGATAAATATTGTCTCCATCTTCTTGAAAATCATGATGAGTGATAACATATTGTTCTTGAGCAATGGGTTCTTCATCATAGATTGGGGGTTTGTTCCAATCAACATATTGTTTTTCAATAGATGTTGTTGAGGAGAATAGCCACACAAGATTTTCATAACAATCCTCAACAATATAAAGCAATCAATAGAGTCAAAGATTACATTTTACCTTCTGACTTTGAAACTGCTAACTCCTCCCTTGAACTCCAGTCTAAGAATTCATTTGAGGATATACCTCCATTAAACTCTCAAAAATTCAAACTTGAGATCTGTTTCCCATCGCTTCTATTCACTGCTTGCAACTACAACCAGTCTGGTTGCTTGTCAAGTAGAGAAACCTCCATAAAACTTTGGGATCTCAATATTGAAATCCGTTTCCCACTGTTTCTGGTCACCACCCGTAACTATAGCCGACTTGGATGCTTGCCTTGATGATGAAAAGGAACGAGCGGAGACACTTGCATCAGAGTCACTGTCCCCTCGCAAAGATTTCAACTCTTGAGTAAGTTCAACGACTTGTCTTCTCAACTTCACTATCTCTTCTTGCATTTTGTTGTTGGCTTTCTGCTCAATTATATGAGCAACTTGTTTCTTCTTAGGAGCCATAATCCGAAAAAGAATCAAACATTAGCTTCGATACCAAATGATGCAGTACGGAAATAAAACATGTTGAGAAAAACTTCAAAGAAAAGAGCAAAAGTCGAACTACCAAGAAGAAGAATTCTTCACTAAATAATTAAGAGAAAATTCAATATCAAAACCCCTCTTAGCCTTCCCCAGCTACTCTTTATATAGGCACACACCCTTATGGCTCATACAAGAAAGTTTTCTAATCTATGAAAACACTCCATAATAGAATCCTAATAAAACTCCTCAAAAGAAAAGTCTTAATTGAGCAATCCTAATTTAAGAAAACACTCCATAATAGAATCCTACCAAAACTCTTTAAAAGGAAAGTCCTAATTGAATACAAATTTGAAATCTTGCTATAACGTTAACTTGGTAATTATGAACTAAGATAGAAACTCTGCGATGACGTCAACTTGGTAAAAACAAACTAAGATAGAAATTTTGCGATGATGCTATATCGGTAAATATTTACTAAGTTGGGTTGGTGGTGTCATCTCTGCTTCTTATATGTCTTGGAATGGTTCCAACATGCATAGAACTTATTAGCTCCCTTCTATGCTACATCATCCTCTCCCTATATGTACTAAGATGGTTATTCTTAAACCAACTTTGTAAATGTTTACTCAATTAGTACTAATCTCGTTTGAAGAAAATCAATTCTCGGATTCATTCTACCATGTAAGAGTCTTCTAATATTACGTATTGTGCTTCATTTGTGCTTCTTTGTTTCCAACATTCTAATAGACAGCTGGTGTTGTAACCCTCCAATACAAATTGGAATGTTTTCACTACATCTCTTAATTTTTGAAACATAGTTGCCGATCTTCAAATAATTTAGTACTCCCTTTAGTGACTATTCTAAACTTTGCAAAAATGATTGTCAATAAGGGTCCTCATAGACTTGTGTGAAGATAATGCTACCAAAGCCTCCAAAATGATAAATATTGTCTCCATCTTCTTGAAAATCATGGTGAATGATAACATATTGTTCTTGAGCAATGTGTTCTTCATCATAGATTAGAGGTTTGTTCTAATCAACATGTTGTTCTTCAATAGATGTTTTTGAGGAGAATGGCCATGCAACATTATCGTAACAATCCTCAACAATATTAACGCAATCAACAAAGTTACAAGATTTGATTTTACCTTCTGACTCTAAAAAAACTCCTCCATTGAACTCTAGTACATGAATTCATTTGAGGATATACTTCCATTAAACTTCAGCAATTCAAACTTGAGATCTAATTCCCATCGCTTCTATTCACCACTTGCAATTACAAACAGTTTGGTTGCTTGCCAAGTAAAGAAACCTCCATGAAACTTTAGGATCTCTATACTGAAACTTGTTTCCCACTATTTCTAATCACCACCCGCAACTACAACCGACTTGGATGCTTGCCTTGATGATGAAAAGGAATGAGCGGAGACACTTGCATTGGAGTCGTTGTCCCCTCATAGCAATTTCAACTCTTGAGCAAGTGCCTCGACTTGTCTTCTCATCTCCGCTATCTCTCCTTGTGTTTTGTTATTGGATTTTTGCTCCATAATGTGAGCCACGTGTTTCTTCTTTGGAGTCATAATCTGAAAAAAGATCAAACATGAATTCTGATAACAAATGATGTAGTACGGAAACATAACACGTAGAGAAAAGCTTTTGAAACATAGTTGTTGATCTTCAAATTATTTAGTACTCCCTTTACTGACCATTCTAAACTTTGCAAAAATGATTGCCAATAAGGATCCTCATAGACTTGTATGAAGACAATGCTATCAAAGCCTCCAGAATGATAAATATTGTCTCCATCTTGAAAATCATGATGAAGGATAACTTATTGTTCTTGAGCAATGGGTTCTTCATCATAGATTGGGGGTTTGTTCCAATCAACATATTGTTCTTCAATAGATGTTGTTGAGGAAAATAGACACACAAGATTTTCATAACAATCATCAATAATATTAAAGCAATCACTAAAGTCAAAAGATTTCATTTTCATTCTAACTTTGAAACTGCTAACTCCTCCATTGAACTCCAATCCATGAATTCATTTGAGGATATACCTCCATTAAACTCTAGGAATTCAAACTTGAGATCCGTTTCCCATCGCTTATGTTCATTGCTTGCAACTACAGCCAATCTAGTTGCTTGTCAAGTAGAGAAACCTCCATGAAACTTTGGGATCTCAATATTGAAACCCATTTTCCACTATTTCTGGTCACCACCCGTAACTATAGCCCACTTGGATGCTTGCCTTGATGATGAAAAGGAATGAGCAGAGACACTTGCATCAGAGTCATTGTCCCCTCGCAGAGATTTCAACTCTTGAGTAAGTTCAACGACTTGTCTTCTCAGCTTCACTATCTCTTCTTGCATTTTGTTGTTGGCTTTCTGCTCTATTATGTGAGCAACTTGTTTCTTCTTAGGAGCCATAATCCGAAGATGGATCAAACATGAGCTCTGATACCAAATGGTGCAGTACGGAAACAAAACACGTTGAGAAAAACTTCAAAGAAAAGAGCAAAAGTCGAACTACCAAGAAGAAGAATTCTTCACTAAATAATTAAGAGAAAATTCAATATTAAAAACCCTCTTAACCTTCCCCAACTACTCTTTATATAGGCACACACCCTTATGGCTCATATAAGAAAGTTTTATAATCTATAAAACACTTCATAATAGAATCCTATTAAAACTCCTCAAAAAGAAAGTCTTAATTAAGCAATCCTAATTTAAGAAAACACTCTATAATAAAATCCTACTAAAATTCTTAAAAAAAGAAAGTCATAATTGAATACAAATTTGAAATCTCGCTATAACGCTAACTTGGTAATTACAAACTAAGAAACTCTACGATGGTGCCAACTTGGTAAAAATGAACTAAGATAGAAATTCTGTGATGATACTATATCGGTAAATATTACTAAGTTGGGTTGGTGGTGTCATCTCTGCTTCTTATGTGTCTTGAATGGTCCCAACTTGCATCAATCTTGCATTCCTTACCCTCACGTTCAAGCTAATTGAACTGCTAGTTCCACTAAAGTCAATATCAAAGGTGGATGAAATGCTTGCCCAACACAAGGATATTCGCAACAGAGATAGGGATGACTCAAAGCCTCTAACACCTACTACAAGGAAAAGTCTAACAAGGACAGAAAGAAGGACACCTTTAATGTTGGTGATATAGTTTGGGTCATTATTTTCCATGAACACTTCCCAGTAGACATGCCTCATAAGCTATAGAATAGAAAGTTTGAGCCCTAATACATCCTTGAGAAGATTAATCATGATGCCTTATTGATTGATCTCTCTTTACAAAGTATCATTACGTATCAGCTCGTATCAACCAATATGTATCATTCTGGGACCCTTTCGATATGCCCCTACAGTGGGTTTATCGGGGGTCTGACCGGTTCAAGGGATGGAAGGGTCCTAGACTGGCTCCCCTTAAACTAGTTTTTAAAAAAAATATAAAAAAAAAAGTAAAAAAACAAGTATCAAAGTGCCCGATACGCCCCTATCGACATATCGGGCATATCGATATTTTGAACATTGACTTCAAGACTCCCAACATATTCAATACTAAGTATTTATATCTCTTTCTTTAGTGAGAATGTAGACTATGAAGTTCAGGATAAGGCCAAGATGAAAGTGAGTTCAACCCGACAAAACCAGGTAGGACACATCCCGTGACATTTGTGGGAGTGCAAACACAGCAAGGCCCTAGGCAGCACCTACCGCACAATGCTTTCGTCCTATAAGGTTGCCTCATTGAAGGAGCCCATGATAGATAACCCCAATCCTCATAAGATTGCCTAATCATAGCTCAATCTCTTTACTACGAGTGTGATCCTAGTATCAAGAGTACTGGAGTTGACTCCTAGCCCCTGGTCACCATAGGGATTGACTCGCCAGCAAAAGTCACACCGATCAAGTAAGGACAATTTCGGTATATTAGTTTGTGTTTTTTCTCTTTTGCTCTAAAAAATAACTGTAAAAAAGCATAAAAGCATTGCTACTCAAGTGAGGACAATTCCGGTATTTTAAGATATTTTTAATAATGCCCTAACAATTTTAGGGGCAATTTCATAACTTTATAAGTTTTCTGTCTGTGTCAATAATGGAAGGGAGGAATTTGTCGAATTCTTTAAAAGCTTATAGAAGATTTTTGTTAAAATTAAACTAAAGGGAAGGTTTTTATTATTGCTAGAATGTTCAAAGGAGATTTTGTATTTTACCTTTTTTTTGGTATTTGGTGCCATATATCATTAATAACTTCCCCCTTACCCCTTTTACCCCAAAGTTTTGGTTGTGAGATTCAATAATGCAATCAACGCTAGAACAAACCAGCTAATACACAAACAAGTAACGAGCCAACCCTCGTTGGTTAAGTCAAAGATTGGAAGATTCCATGAAGTAGTCTCTCAAATTTCACATAATGAGCTTCAAGAGTCAAATATATGATTTATGTGGATTTGATTGGTGGCACAAGTATAGATCTTCATTTCTATCTAACCAAACTAAAAAAAAAGGGAATTTTAAATTACACTCCACCTCAGAATTCTGATTTGAACTGCAAGCCTACAACAATCCAAAATTATAAATACCTCCACCTATAGCACCTATACCCACCCATGAATTGGCATCAATTCCGAGCTAGCACCTACCCCCAACTATATGGCGGAGATAGGATTTTTGGGGTGGACTGAACAGTAAAAACCTCAAAAAATATTGGTTAGGCTCAAAACCCAATAGGACCCAGAAGACATCCCTTGGAAACAATTTCAGTACATGAGACCTCCCTACTTTCCAAAGTGACATCCCTTTAGGCAATGTTTGGTTTGAAGGGAAAGGTAGGGAAAGGAAGAAAAATGTAAGGAAACGTACACAAGATTTGTAAAGGATTCCTTACCATTCCCTTCCTTTCCCTACCTTTTCCTTCAAACCAAACATAGCCTAAGGCTTAGAAGAGCAGGAAACATATCTTCGTGGATAGGGGACATCATCCCCTTGATCATGTCATGCTTTTGACCATTAATTCTCTTATAAGGTTTATTATCTCTTATAGGAATGGTAGAAAAACATGCATAATGCATTATGATCATACCTGACCTTATCATGACTTAGCCACATAAAGCTATTTTGAACCAAAATGAAAAAAAAAAAAGTGAACTCCAAAAGTTAATATCAAAATGGAAAGATTAGAGAGACACACAAAGTTGTCTTGAAATAAGTTGTCCAACAAAAGATAAAAAGCCAAATGACTCTAAGGGGGTGTTCTTCTTTTGGATTTTGAGAGAGGGGAAAGTTGTCAATTGGATTTTGGTTCCCATTGACCAAGAATATCAGCATGGTGGGAGGCCTCTATGTGCAGACCTTTGGCTTTGATACCATGTTAGATTTTACAGAAGGCCAATAATACATTGCATTGCTTGAATATAGTAATTGCATCATATTTATAGACTAAAGCATACCAAACCTATTCAAACCCAAACTCATACTCTTACAATCTATCTATGATTCTTTGTAGTCTATCTCAATTCATCTCAAAATTTATCATAATATAACAAACTCAATCCATATCCTTAATAAAGCACAAATGAAAGAGTTGTAGGGAAAAAATGGAGAAGAATAATCATTTGAGAACTTTCTTAAATAACCTCCCAATTTTCCTAAGCATGGACGATACTCATGAATTTGTTCCCAATTAGAATACGATGCTTGGCTTGACACGTCCCTCCTTTGCCACATAGCTTACTAAGAAGCCCAAGTAAGGTGAAAAGTAATATGGGAGAGATCGAGTAAATGAGAGAGGAGGGATGGGTTTGGAAGAAATGAGAGAGTATTAAATGGGGTAGAACCAATCTTAAACCAATAATAATTGGAACAACAGATAAAAAACCTAAAACTGACCCACCATATATCTTAAAACAAGAACTGATCTAATCAGTTCAGTCTGTTCAGGTCCATTGAATTAGAACTGACCCATTTACATGTGGAAAACTTCATGATGTGAGCTTTGGTTAGAAAATGAAAGGGATTATAGCTGATAAGGGCAACTTTTGGGTCTTATTATCAATAAAAATAACATTTTTAACATAATTTCTAGAATAGGAAAACTTTTTAAAAAAATATCAAAAAAGAGTAAAAACACTGTTCATCTCCTTCCTCCTTCACAACCTTTGATCTCTATCTTTCTCTTTCCTCCTCCTCTTCCTTCTTATTCTTTCTTCTGTAGACCGCCGAACAAATCGTCCCCTTTCAAACCACCGAACACTGTTCATCTTCTTTCTTCTCATAGAGATAGAAGACCTGCACCTTGTTATGGATCTAGACAATTTTCTTTGCATAAAGAACCAACTTGCGATTAAAGCTTGGACAGAATCCGAAGCCTTTTGCTTCTAGTCCAAGGTATTGTTCATCTCCTTCCTCCTTCAAACCACCAAGGCACTAACATTTTCTCTGCCTTAAACCATAAAAGAAAATGCCAGCTCACTGTTCATCTCCTTCCTCCTTCAGATGGAATATGAAGGCCCTGGCGCATTTCATCTCTACCAAGGTAATATCTCATTGTTCATCTTGCCTGAAACACATCTTGCTTGTAACAGTGAAATGTCAGTGCCTTGACAAAAATGTCACTGTTCAGGCTTGATCGGGCTTCGATGAACAGTGAAATGTCACTGTTCAGGCAAATTTTTCAATGAAATGTCATTGAGATGAACAGTGTTTTAGGCAAAAATGTCAGTGCCTTGAATCCGAAGGCACCAAAAAGAGTGATTGGACTTCGATGGATTCCAAAGCCTTTCGTGGTCTGAACAATTTTTTCCGCCTAAAAAACTCACTTTTGCTTCAATGGTCTGAAGGAGGAAGGAGATAAATAATATTTTTACCATTTTTTGAAGTTCTTTTTAAAAAAATTATCCTATCCTAAAAATTATATTAAAAATTATTTTTATTGATAATAAGTTCTATCATCTATAATCCCAAAATGAAAATCTTATGTGGTTTAACACCCTGTGACCTTCTAAACTTTTATTATGACATCATGAATAATAGTCGGTAATGACAGGGACATGTATAGGAAGAACAAACTTCATAAATAATTCTCATTATTTAATATATTAATTGTTGATATGTTACAGGGATTGATCCTATTATTAAATTTTAGACGAACAACTACTGAAAATGACGCGCTCTTCTACACATCATTGGTGCTAATGGCAACTGGGGAGGTAGGTAGTGTGCCCCTTTTAAAGTCATGTTTTGTCGTGCAAGTCAACAACAACCACGAAGAAAATGCAAATCTACCAGCAACAAGCAATGCACTTGTCGAAGCTGTAGCTCTATTGACAGAACAGAACAATCACCAGGTTGAGACTGGAGGGGTGCTAGATGGGAATCTTAACGGAGCTGTAACTCCGACAATGGAACAGAACAATGACCAGGTTGAGACCGGAGGAGTGCCAGATGGTGGTCTTAACAAAGCTGTAACTCCGACAATAGGACAGAACAATGACCAGGTTAAGACTGAAGGAGTGCCTGATGGTGGTCTTAACGAAGCTGTAACTCCGACAATAGAACAGAACAATGACCAGGTTAAGATTGGAGGAGTGCCAGATGACGGTCTTAATGAAGTTGTAACTCTAACAATAGAATAGAACAATGATCAGGTTGAGACCGAAGGAGTGCCAGATGGTGGTCTTAACAAAGCTGTAACTCTGACAACAGAACAAAACAATGACCAGGTTGAGATTGGAGGAGTGCCAGATGATGGTCTTAATCAAGCTGCAACTCCGACAATAGAACTAAACAATGACCAGGGTGGAGTACATGGAAAATTGTGGTGGCACCTGCCATATGTTATTGGTATAATAGTGGCTTCATTCGTACAAATAATCTTCATGCATGAAATTTCAGATGCCTAGACAAAGCTGCAATGGAAGAACCCTCCACTACTCGACAAGAATAGATAGATCAACGGAAACTCTTCATTGTTACACAAGTTGAGCAAATTAAGCTTATCATAAAACCGGTTCCTATGTTGCTGACTTTCTTTCTATATGCCATTGTGAATTTCACAGGGAGCACCGTGTATACTGCGCAATCCTACATTATGAACGGCATTAGCAGCAATTGTACAGTCTCTATTGTTGTGCTCCTTGCGATTATGAACTTCTTTAGGTATGCCATCTCCCGTTTGTATGGGTTTATCTCATCAGGGTTGAAGATAAGAATTGGGATCGGAATCTTATTCTCGATGTTTCTCTCTCTCTCTCTCTCTGCTTGGATGGTAGTAGCACATATAGAAAAAATGGAAGGATACCCTTATAGCGTCAATATGTCTTGGCTGATTCCCTAGTTTCTTTCTCTAGGTCTTATGCAAGGACTGGCTGACGATGGTTTTCAAGATCTCTTGGTTTTAAATGTTGATGAATCGATGCATTTGTTCGCTGGCGCATTCATCGATTTCATTATAGGAATCTTGAACCTCATAATTGTACCGGTTTATTACTTGAATAGATCATTGGCCAATGAGTGAGAAACAGCCCCCTTGCAATCGTATTACCGATTGTTAACAATATTGAGCTCTGCGAACGTAGTTATTTATCCCTCCGTCTCAATCCTTCATGAACGGTTTTGTATATAAGCGGAATATATTATCTTTCTATAGAACCAATCCAATGACGCCTATTTGTTCAAGCAACTTTTGCTATTATTTCTTTCTATGATTGTTAATTATATATTGTTTGCATTTGTATGATAATCTGGTATTGGAGTGAAAGTTGATAATTCCTCGTTTTCAAAAAAATGTTGATAACTCCATAATTAGTAATCATATGTTTTTGTAAAACTCAGAGATGCAGAATTGACGAGCAGAAAATTTGTCTTTCTTCATTAAAATAAACAAGGTACATATAGGCAATTATTAGAAGGAGTTGACCTGGCATTTACAAAGGAAACAACCAAAACAACTTTCTCGAGTGAGGTTTATTGCAGCTTTGGCACAGGAGTAAAGTTCATCGCAAGTTGCTTTTTCGCAACTTGCGTTATGTGGGTGTTCCCTCTAATGCCCCCCTTCAAGTTGGAGCATGAGGGTTAAAAATGCCCAACTTGGGTAACAAAGATGTAAATCTATCTCGACCAACTGCTTTAGTGAAGAAATCTGCAGACTAAGCTGATGTAGGTACATGAGCAGTAGTTATAGCTTAGGACTAAAAGTGTTTTCGTATGAAGTGGCAATCTATTTCGATGTGTTTGGTGTGCTCATGAAAAAATGGATTGGCAGCAAATTGGAGTGCTGCCTTATTGTCACAGTACAGTTGCATCAGTTGTGGATGAGAAAGACCAAGGTCAAAGAAGATTTGCTTCAACCATAATAGTTAACTAGTAATGGATGCCATTGCACGGTACTCTACTTCAGCAGAAGAGCGGGACACTATTGCTTGTTTCTTGCTCTTCCATGACAAAGGAGATTGTCCTAGAGTTGTGAGATAGTAAGTGGCCGATTTTCGACTGGTTGGGCAACTAGCCCAATCCGAGTCATAATAAGCTCACAATTGGAGATCAAAATCAGCCAGGAGAAGTATACATTGCCCAGGTATAGCCTTCAGGTATCGGAGGACGTGCATTGCAGTTTCCAAATGTTATTGTCTAGGATCACTCATAAACTGACTTAGAATGTGAACTGAGTAAGTGAGTTCCGATCTCGTAAAGGTGAGATAAAGGAGACGACCCACAAGTCATCTATACTGATTGGGTTGAGCAATTGGCTCACCAGATTTAGGTCCCAAATGAAGTTGTTGTGCAATGGGTAACATACTAGATTTGCATCCTAACATACCTGCATCCTGAAAGATGTCAAGGGTATATTTCCTTTGATTGAGAAAAATGTCAGAAGAGGATCGAGAGATCTCAATGCCAAGAAAACATTGAAGAACCCCAAGGTCCTTGATTGGAAAACACTGTCGTAGGTAGTCCTTAAGAGCAGAAATACGAGTTGGGTCATTTCCGGCAATCACCAAGTCATCAACATATGCAAGTACCACAATAATGCTGCCTGTTGGACTGAAGTAAAGAGGGTATTATCGGCAATTGATTGCTTGAAGCCCCGTTGGCGAATGGCATGACTTAGAGTTTTAAACCAATTGCATGAGGTTTGCTTGAGGCCATAAATGGATTTATTCAAGCGACATACTCACTGATCCTTAGGAGACAGGAGTCCTAGTGGAGGCACCATGTAGACTTCTTCATGGAGAGTGCCATAGAGGAATGCATTGTCTACATCCATTTGATATACTTCCCAATTTCGAGTTGCAATCAAAGCTAAGAGGCAGCGTACTATTACTAGCTTGGCAACTAGGGTATATGTCTCAATATAATCAATGCCTCCAATTTGAGTATAGCCTTTTGCTACCAAGCAGGCTTTGTAACGCTCAACATTTCCATCAGATTTGTATTTGATTTTGTAGACCCAACGACACCCAATGGGAGTCTTTCCCGATGGTAGGTCAATCAAGGTCCAAGTATGGGTGCGTTCAAGTGCAGCCAATTCGGCTGACATAGCTTGTTTCCAATAGTCATGTTTGTTGGCTTCACCATAACAAGAAGGCTTAGGTTGGACAGAGAGGATTGATCCCATAGTTAAAAAGTTGGAAATTAGGCGGTGGGTGTTGCATGACTTAGTTTGTAACTGAAGTGTTGGACAAATGTAGTCAACCAAGTGTGGAGGAGGTTTCTTAGAGCGAAGTGGGCGATGGTTATGCGAGGTTGGAGGGCTAGAAAAAACAGGTTCAGAAGTTGGCGAAGTGATGAAGTCCATGTCACTAGTGTGTTCAGGCAATTCTGGATTGTCACTAATAGAGGGTTGTAAGTTGTCACAAACTGGTTCAGTTCCAGGTGTTTGACTAGGAACTGCATCAGCCACTGTATCATTGACTATTGGCAAAGGCATTGATGATGATGGAGATGGTTCTAAAGATACTTCATCAACAAAGGGAAATTTGTGTTCAAGGAAAATCACATCTTTGGATACAAATATCCACTTGGTTGTCAAGTCATATAATTTGTATCATTTGTTACCATTAGGATACCCAACAAACACACATATGGTGGCACAAACATCAAATTTATCATGCCCACGTCTGGATGTACTTGCATAGAAGAGGTAATCAAATTTTCAGAAATGATTATATGAAGGGGGCTTATTGAAAAGAAGTTCACATGGTGATTTCCCAACAAGTACAGGAGTGGGTAGGTGATTGATGATGTAGGCTGCTATCTGAACACATTCTTCACATAACTCGATCGGGAAGTGTGCTTGGAACTACAAGGCCCTTGCTATCTCAAGTAAGTGCCTGTGCTTATGCTCAATGACCCTATTCCATGTGATTTCAAATAATCTTGAACAGGTCCAGAGAGAAATTTGGATCCATTATCTGAACAAATATACTTAACTTGAGCATAGAATTGTGTTTTCACCATTTCACAAAACATTACAAGAAAAGAACAGGCATCTGATTTATATCATAACAGATATACCCATGTAGCTCGAGTACAATCCTCTACAATTGTCAAGAAATAATGAGCTCTAAAATGAGGTGGAGTCCAATAACCTCCCCAAATGTCACAATGTATGATTGTAAACTGGGCATTAGATCTAGTATGACTAATAGAAAAAGAAAGACATGTTTGTTTCGCTCGAAAGCATATGTCACAACAATCATCATTTGGTACAATAATGTGTAATTCCGGAATTAAAGCTAGTTTCTCATAGGAAGCATGTCCCAACCTTGAATGATATATGCGTGGATCATGTGCGCAAGTATTGTGCAAAGAGAAGGATGATGGAAAGGAAGCGAAGTGATACAGCCCGTCACACATCAGACTCACAACAATCATCTTCTTGGATGCCAGGTCCTGAAGGGCATAAAAAGTCAAAAAGAACAATACAACAGAGTTCAGATCTTTGGTAAGTTTACCAACAGATATTAAATTGCATTGAAATCCCGGAATGAATAACATGTCCTTTAATACTAGATTTGAGGACAACGCTATGTCACTCTGTGACTGGACCGGTAGCAGTGTTCCATTTGGCAACTGAATCGGTTTTAGTGTTGATGGCTAAGTAAAAGATGCAACAGCAAATTCAAAATTAGTGGGAACCATGTGATCTGAGGCCCCACTATCCAAAAGCCAGGAAGAGGTAGTGATTCTACCTGCAAAGTTGGCTGAGAAAGTATGTTTGTCTTTGTTTAAAAGATCAAGCAGATTATTTATGGTGCTCAATAATTGTTGATACTGTTCTTTGGATAGGCTGGAAACCAGAGAGACTCCTTGGATTGAGTTCGTACCAACAACAACCTTTTCTTGATTGCCAGTACTATTCTTGGATGTGGCCTTCGATCAAGTTCCCCAATTCGGTGGATACTCAAACAATTCAAAAGAGCAGTCCTTGCTGTGACCCTGTTTCTTGCAATGGTCACATCAAATCTTGGACTTTTCTTTTCCTCTTTTTGGACTGAATTTTGGAACTGCCACATGAAAGGTAGCAGCCTCCACAGTTGGACCATGTTGAGCAATCAAAGACTGATGTCTTTCTTCTTGTGATACAAGTGCATAGACTCTGCTAATTCTCGGCAGAGGATCCATGCTCAAGATGCTCGATCTGATGTTGTTAAATTTTTCATTCAGACCTAGCAACAATTGATACACCTTATCTCTTTCCACAGTTACACAACCCACAGGTGCATAATGGTCTAGCAATGTAGGCTGACAACGCATCCCAAATCCCTTTGAGTTTTGAGAAGTAAACAGAGACATGGAGATTTTCTTACCTGAACAGCATGAGTTCTCTTTTGAGATGAGAGATCCTTGGTGCATTTCCTTGTGATCATATTTCTTCCAAATCTTTCCACATTTCTTAAGCATTTTCAACATAGGCGACACTTTCATGAAGATCTTTGGTTAGCGCATTGAAGATCAATGATACCACAATGGAATTGCATTTCAAATAGGCGAGGAATTCTTCCTAATTCATTGGATTTGGTTTTTGAATCATTCCATTCATGAAGCCAATCTTGTTCTTGGCACTAAGAGCATTAGTCATTACTCTTCGCCAAGTCATGTTGTTGTCTCCATTAAGAAGACAATAAACAAACACTGTGCCAGGGCTATCAAAAGGATGTGGGTAGAAAGGTGAATTCTAATCACCAAAAGAGATCTGATCAGCTATGGTGAATATGGTGTTTCCACTCCTATTCATGGTCATCCTTGTTGACGTCAAAAGAAAAAGGGCAAAAAAAAACAAGGAGAATGAGACTGGAGTCAAGAAAGGTAAGACGAGAAGAAGAAGAGGACTAGAATCAAGAATCAAAAATTTCTGCAAGAATCAAAATTTTCTAAGAGGGCCTGTAGCTCTGATACCATGTAAAACTCAAAGATGCAGAATTGACAAAAAGAAAAGTTGTCATTCTTCATTAAAATAATCAGGTTATAGACAATTATTACAATGAGTTGATGTGGCATTTACAAAGGGAACAACCAAAACAGATCCACAACTGAATCCGTTACCGATTAACAGATGGTAACAAACTTATTCTCAAGCGTGAGGTTTATCACAGCTTCATCGCATAACTTCTCGAGTGAGGTTCATCGCAGCTTCAGCACAGAAGTAAAGTTCATCACAAGTTGCTTTATCGCAACTTGCGTCATCTGGGTATTCGCTCTAATAGTTTTGCTATTACTAAAACGTCAGCTGCAATGGCTTCAATAAATGAAGTCATCTTCGAGACAGATACAATGCATGCAATAATCATTGGCGTTGCCAAGGTGTTCCTTGCTGGTGTGCCTCGTGGCACCGAACCCTTAGTGACCTTGGTGGTGGTGAAGGTGACAGTCATGTTCGAGCTTTTGTTGGGACTCCTTGTGGGTGTCGATGAATTGACCTGGAGCCCCAATCAGCATCATAAATAACATTGCTGGGTCGAAATGTATGGATAACTTAGATATTGCTACGGGTACGGATTTACTTTGGAAATGTATGGATACAGACAAAAAAATATGAATACACTAGGGTAATACATAAAAATTTCATAATATATTATGATATTAAATTTAAGGTCAAATCATCATAAATAATGTATAAATACATAGAAAAAGTATATTTTAATGGTGTATATGAAAAAACTATATTACAATTAATATAATATGATGCATAGATATCATATAATTTTATTAATAATGTATCAATCAAGAGTACAAAATGCAAAACATTATTTTCCTATTATATTTTAATTATTATATCAATTATTTTCGATTTTACTATTTTTACTTTTTTACATTAACAAAGAGGTCAATCAAATATTAAATTCTCTATGTAAATTAAAATATCCATTAATAATTTATAAAATGTATAATCTCAACTTAAAATATATCAAATCAATTAAATTTTTTAAGATACATATCATATGCAAATTCATAATTTTTTACTTTCAAAATGATTATTCCAATATTATATTTTTATTCCTATAGTTTTCTAATTTAGTACATGAACTTTAAAACACGACAATCTAGTACTCGAACTTTCATTTTGCGACAATTTAGTACCCGGCATTAATTCACCATCAATTAGAAGACAAAAAGACCTAAATACCCCTCTACTATTTCAAGTAATGCAAGAATTCCCTATTGAAATTACAAAAATGACCCATCAACTATTTCGACCAATGCAAGTCGGAATTGTTCACACTTTTGAGATTCTGAAAACCAGCTCCCTCACGTTGGTGATGTCACCGCCAGAAAAGTTGAAATTGACGCTCGAACAGACATTGGAAAAGTTGAAGTCGAAGAATCCAATGTCGTTTTCAGAGAAGACGAAGAACACCAGAAAAAGTCAAATAAACCAGAAAAAGATCAACGAAGAACACCAAAAAAAAAATATCAGAAGAAGAGGAAGAGAGGAGAAGTGAAAATTGAAAAGATTGTATATTTTCGTACAGTGTTTTTTTTTTTAAATCATATCAACGAAGAACACCAGAAAAACATCACCCGCTCTCCTCCCTCTTCCATAGACTGGATTGATTTAGAGAACGGAAATGTGACCACTTGGTAAGGTTGGCCTTCCCCAAGATGATAGCTCCTGCTTTTCTCAGCTTCTTCACCACATCGGCATCACCAGGGACGATCGATCCTTCTAGCGCTAACGATCCCGTTGTTGTATCCAGCCTATCCTTGGTGGTGATGTTGTCCTTGAGAAGAATCGGAATCCCGTGCAGGACAGACAGGGACGACCCAACAGCTGACGCATTCATCTTTCGTTCCCAATTGGCCTTGTCAGTCTGATCTAGTGCATCGGGGTTAACCTCTAATACTCCACGGAGTACTGGGTTCAGCTTACGAATCTCTCTGAGATAGAACTCCACAAGTTTTCTCAAACTCAGCTGCTTCTGCTGGAAGGCCACCTAGAGGTCATGCACACTGGCTTCTCTGATAGGAAAATTGTCGACGGCAAGGTTTTTGCATAGACCTGAGATAGTCAGAACCAATAAGGCGGGCAAGAAGAACAAGCGATGGGGGATCTCACAGTGAAACAACATACCCGAATCCTGAGTGGACAAGGCTTACCTATTCACCTACTTCGGCTGGACATTGGACATTCTTTTTTTATGCTTCTGCTGGAGAGGAATCGGAGTTTTCACTTCCGTTTCCATAGATGGATCCGTCAGGGTTTAATTCTGGCTTATACGGCCGGGGTGGCGATTGAGCAACTGCAGTGGTCATCGACTCAGCCGGATTAGGTTGCGAAAGCTTTCTCGACTAAGCTGCAGATACTCAGGGTTTGAAAGCTTGGGTGGAGATTGAATTATATATTGAAAGATTGGAGATTTGTTATTGAAGATTATGGGGTTTGTTTCTTTGCCCTTTATTGCTTCTTGTTATCATCTTTCACATATACGATGTGTCTTTTTTCCCCTTAGTGATGGGTTATCACTATCTCTGATTTTAGTGGTGCTAACATAGTAACATGGGTCGGTCGGTTGTAGACTTGTAGTAACCCCTTAGTGATAGGTTACCACTATCTCAGATTTTGGGAAAGAAGATGAACAATGTCCAAGGGTAACTTTGACATTTTTAAAAGTCTTAAATGCACATGAGGTCATGTGATATACATAACTGACAGTCTATTAACAGTAGGTACTAGATTGTCACAAAATGAAAGTTCGGGTACTAAATTGGCACGCGGCCTAAAGTACAGGATACCTATCGGGAATTTCCCTTATTTTAATTGCATTTAAGTAATAAAAAAATTAAAATTATATTCATTTACATATAAACACAAAAGATGGAGTGGCATAGTGGCTTACAGGCATGGATGTTAAGCTTTCCTTAGATTTTTTATGCGAGTTTGAATCCTTCAACATTTCTTTTTCATAAGAATGTGCATTTGCAAGTCGCGGGTAGTATATTGTTCTATATCAGTCTCTATCGATATGTATCAACCGATATAGTGTGATACGGACCGATACACACCTGTATTGGCCTAATATGCACAACTGACAACATACATCTTCAGTTATAGCATATCTCGTACCGGACACTAATGATACCAATACAATACGCCCCCATATCAATTGTATCGTATCAATATTTCAATTATTGACACGGGCTGACTTGTGCTACTTTCAATTTATGTGAGAATGCATTGTTGAACCATGTTTTACTCATATTACAAGACACTTATGTTTGATTTGACTCTCATTCTCGTTCATTCTTTCCAATAATAAAGATGGTGTTAGGTTCCATTGCCATTTGTTAGAAAATCGATGCCAACTCAGCACCAAATAGGCATTTTCCCAATGGATTCTGAAATTTTGTTAAGATATTTATTGATAAAATGTTTTTCTCATGTTATCTAAGAGCCATTGTTGGAAGAAACACTAAGCAGTTTTTTACTATTCATCTTATGCAATGCTTAATGGCACCTAGCAGTTGTAAAGTAAGAAAAAAACATTTTGCCCCAATTTTCAAGGGACATTCATACAAAACATTTTTTAATAAATAATGAAACTGAACAACCCCAAAGTTCTAGAATGGACAAAACTCTATATTATATATAAAAGTGTGGATGTAGAGTGAAAGTTTTTTAAACTAAAATTACCATCTATTTCTTTGTTTGATAAAGGGTATAAATTTCTTTTTATTAGAACTTCAATGCCAGTTTTAATATCTACTAAAATGACCACATTTGTGTATTTAGTCTATCTCTAATTGTAAGGGTTGAAAATGTAACTTCAATTATTACTTTCCAGTTCATTTAATCCCCTCTCATTAAGTCTTATACTTAGGTATTAACTGGAATTTTCTCTTACTAAATCCTATATTTAAGTTATTTTTTACTAATAAATACTACTAATTACCATGGTTTTCAAAACGAGACCAGACCGAATGATCAAATTAGAAAAATCGGGAACCGGTCACTTGACCAGTTCCATTTCACCCCAAAACTGCTTTTTGGCAAAACAAACCATTTGGTGAGTGAATCATTGACCTAGGTGGTCAAACCATCAAATCGTTGACCCAAACAATGGTTTTTGGCCTTTTTTGTTTCTTTTTTTCTTTTTTTTTTTTATCAGAACAAGTTATCCGTTCAGACCATTCGACCGAGGAATGCAACCTAGCCCTGGAGCATTATCACTCATAGACTTAATATTGATCCTGTAGTTAGGCTTGTTAGACAAAAGAAACGCAACCTAGCCCCGGAGCGATGGAGGGCAGTCGACGAGGAGGTCGGGAAACTCCTTGCAACCGATTTTATCAGGGAAGTCCATTACCCGAGCTGGGTGGCCAACCCCGTTCTGGTGAAAAAGTCTAACGGTAAGTGGTGCATGTGCGTCGACTACACCGACCTGAACCGAGCTTGCCCAAAGGACTGCTTCCCCCTTCCCAGGATCGACCATCTAGTGGACGCGACCTTGGGGCACGAGCTGCTGAGCTTCTTGGATGCCTACTCAGGCTATAACCAAATCAAAATGGACCCAGCTGATGAGGAGAAAACGTCCTTCATAACCGAGTTCGGCCTGTACTGCTATGAGGTCATGCCCTTCGAGCTGAAGAACGTTGGGGCTACTTTCCAAAGACTTGTAAATAAGTTGTTTAAGCCACTTGTTGGCAAAAAAGTAGAGTGTTATGTAGACGACCTGGTCGTGAAAACCCAATTTTCACATGAATTAATACAAGATTTACACTCAGTCTTTGAAATCGTGCATAGATTTAATACGAAGTTAAATCCGAATAAGTGTGTCTTCGGTGTCACCTCGGGTAAATTCCTAGGGTACATCGTTAACCGACAAGGCATTGAGGCCAACCCAGACAAAATCAAAGCAATCCTAGAAATGAGACCACCCCGAAAGTTAAAGGAGGTTCAGAAGTTGAACGGTCGGCTAGCCGCCCTGAGCCGCTTCGTGTCCAAGTCAGCAGACCACTGCCTGCCCTTCTTTAAGGCCATAAAAAACAAAGGTTTTGAATGGACTAAAGAATTCCAGCTCGGGTTTGACGAGCTCAAAAGGCACCTGGCCAGCATCCCAGTCTTAACCCGACCCGAAGAGGGTGATGTTTTAGAGTTGTACCTCTCGGCGAGTGACGATGTGGTCAGCTCGGTACTAATAAGAGAAGTAGATCGGGTCCAATGACCCATCTATTATGTTAGTAAATTATTACAGGGAGCAGAAACTAGGTATCCCAAAATAGAGAAGTTAGCTTATGCACTGGTGATAGCAGCCCGAAAGCTCCGCCCGTACTTCCAAGCTCACACCATCGTTGTCCTTACTAACAAACCTCTAAGGCAAGTCTTGCTTAAGCCCGAGGTCTCAGGAAGGCTAACGAAGTGGGCCATTGAGCTCAGCGAATACGAACTCCAGTATAAACCGCGAACTATTATCAAGGCCCAATCCTTAGCAGATTTCGTCGCAATGTACCTTCAGTTCTGAGGTCCCTAGGCCAGTGGAACACGAGACCCCTAGTGCGGGCGAGCCCGGGTTCCCGGGCCGGTTGAACTCAATCCCCGTGAAGTAGAAACCAGCGCGGTATCTCTCCTAGTCAGGCCAAGCCCAAACTGGGATGAAGAACCCTGGATCCTTCACGTAGATGGCTCATCAAACCGGCAGGGTAGCGGAGCTGGGATCGTTCTGTGTGGGCCAAGCGGTGTGAAACTGGAGTACGCACTATGCTTTGAGTTCGCGGCATCCAACAACGAAGCAGAGTACGAGGCACTGATAGTCGGGCTAGACCCGGCAAGGGAAATGAAAGCCAAGCACGTCGTCGTCTGCAGTGACTCCCAACTCGTGGTAAATCAGGTTATGGGTGAGTACGAAGCCTGTGAGCCAACCATGGTAGCATACTTAGCCAAATTAAGAGGGGATCTGCTCAACTTCCGGTCATACTTCATCCAGCAAATCCCAAGATCAGAGAATGCCGAGGCCGATGCCGTATCCCGTTTAACCAGCACTGGCGATAACACCATGAGGACCGTGTATATAGAGGACTTGCCTCGGCCTAGCATTCTCAGGGGGGCAAAGGAGGTAGCTCCCATCGTTCAAGCAGAGCTGAGCTGGATTGATCCACTCACGAGCTTCCTGCTACATGGGACCCTCCCTGCAAATCGTAATGCTGCCAGGAGGGTAGAACGTCAGGCAGCCAAATACGTCATGATAGACGGACGGTTGTACCAAAGATCATACACGCTCCCTACCTACGTTGTCTGCGACCCTCGGAAACCGAGCTCGTCCTCTGCGATACTCATGAAGGCCTGTGCAGCGAACACTTAGGGGGTAGGGCCCACGCTTAGAAAGCACTACGACAAGGGTATTACTGGCCAACGATGAAAACAAATGCAACTAAGCTTGTCAAAACATGCGACAAATGTCAGAATCACGCCAACATCCACCACCGGCCTGCTGCCGACCTAAAATACCTCACTAGCCCATGGCCATTTGCACAATGGGGGATTGACCTACTCGGACCATTCCCAACAGCAACAGCACAGAGGAGGTTCTTAGTAGTGGCAGTGAACTATTTCACAAAGTGGGTCGAAGTTGAACCTCTCACATCAATTACAACTCGGAACGTGCAGAACTTCTTTTGGAAGAACATAGTGTGTCGCTTCGGATTACCTTGGGTACTGATCTCCGACAATGGTAAGCAGTTCGAAGACATCAAGTTCCAAAACTGGTGTCGAGACATGGGAATTCAGTAGAACTTCACCTCGGTGGCGCATAGGGCTATCCTTCGAGGACTAAAAGCGCACCTGGACCGAGCTAAGGGACTGTGGACGGACGAGTTGCCCAGTGTACTATGGGCCTACCGTTCCACGGAAAAGACTGCCACAGGAGAAACCCCCTTTAACCTTACATACGGCACCGAAGTAGTCATTCCAGCCAAGATTGAAGTCCCTTCGCTGCGATTAGAAGCTTATGAGGACAGGGCAAATGAAGACGAGCTACGTACCAACCTCGACCTGCTTGACGACGTAGGGGACCTCGCATACATAGGACCGTGGCTTATCAACAAAGGGTAGCTCGGTATTATAACGCCAGGGTCAAAAAGCGGACTCTCCGCATTGGCAACCTGGTTCTCCGTAAGGTTATGGTGCCTAAGCCCGGCGTTGGCAAGCTCAGTCCGAATTGGGAAGGACCCTACCAAGTAAAACGAGTACTCAGGGAAGGAACATACGAGCTCGAAACCCTAGAAGGGAAACAAGTACCTCGAGCATTGAATATTGTCAACCTAAGACAGTATTACCTATGAGTAATGGAGTAAACTGTGGATCACTCTCAGGGCTCAAGGGCCAAAAGGCAATTCGGGCAGTTCGAGCTCAAGTAGCCACCTCTATGGCACGAATGAACTTAAAGGGTTGAAACGCCAAGCTGACCAAGGAGCTCAACACCATAGCACACTGCACCGAGGGCATGAGCAGACCATTAGACCCTACAACGCTAAACCCACCTCGGTACGTCACAAGGCAGTTCAGGCATACGCCTTACTATACCTTACTATGTTAATCACCTTAGTATATGTCACAAGGCAGTTCGGGCATACGCCTTACTATGCCTTACTATGTTAATCACCTCAGTATACGCCATAAGGCAGTTTGGGCATGTGCCCTACTATGCCCTACTATGTTAAACCACTCCGCACACTCAACCATGATAAACTCGGATAAAGCAGTACTTAGAAATATCACTTGGAAAATGGTCAATTTCATTAACAGATAAAGTTTGTACAACGAGTTCAACAGAAAAGAAAAACAACAAAGTACAAGGGCTGAGCTCGCTGGCTCGAAGTACAAAGGTAATTACTTCGGGGGCTCTCCACCCCCGCGTGAGACCTCCTCAAGAGCTTCGGGCTGGTCAGGGGTTTCTTCGTCACAACCCTCCTCCTCTAAGTCCGGGTCCTCCGCTGCTTGATGAGCTATCTCGACCGTGATTCGCGAGGTGGTGATGGCGCTTGTATCGAGCTCGGGGTACGTATGCCTTATCAGCCACCTGCTAAGCTTGAACCCCTTGCAATAGGCCTCCCCCAGAATGGCATCAAACTTATCAAACTGGATGTAGTCAGTGACAGCTTTGGCCATCGTCTCCTCTATCGCCTGAGTGAAGATCTCAGTCTTCTCTGCGATGTCCGCCTTGAGGTACTCCACCTCGTGCAAAAGAACCTTCTTATTTTCCTTAAGCCCTTCCGCCTCTACTCTAAGGGCATCCAGCTCGCCTTTCAGAACGACCTTCTCGCATGTCAACTCCACTTTAAGGGCCTCCATCTCGCCCTCAGCTCGTTATTCTCATGGGCCAGCTCATCCTTCTCCACCGTAAGCATCGTGATGACGCCCCTCTGGGCCATGGCACCGCTCTCCAACCGATGGATCTGCTCATGAGCTATCCTCAGTTCAATATGGGTAGAGCGGGAAGACTCCTCGGTAGTCAAAGTCCGCTTCAGGTTCCTCTCGGACTGATGGGTAAGGGCATGCATGGCGGAGTTTGCCTGACAAAGAGGTTAGTTAGTACCAAAGAAGCGCAAATACAAAAGGAAAAGAAAAGGAAGGGAAGAAAACTTACCACCATAGTGTGGGTGGTAGCCCGGGCTCCAAGCTGTGTAGGGTTGAGCATATGAGGCCAAACCGAAATCTCTTCGGTGTAAGTGGCCCCCTTGCTCTTCCGAAGACCGCATTGGGGGAGCAGGATGCTTCGGCCCCCATTCGGACTCCCCGAACGAGAGGCAGCCATCTCGGTTGTGTGAATGGGCTCGGCGGAGACTTTAGCTACAACATTAGCAGCTCCAGTGGCAACCTCAACCTCAGCTACCGGTCTCACAACGGCCTCAACCGAGGCCTCGGGCTCCCTAGGCGGTAGGGACTCCTCCAAGTATCGGAGGGGCCCCAGGGAGCTCGTGCTCAGAAATTGGAGCCGGTGGAAGTTGGGGTTCAGGAGTGGGGGCAGGTGGTGACTCGACACGAGCTCTCTTGGCAGCCCGCTTCTTCCTCCCCTTTGCTTAAAGAGCCGATCTCCCTTGAGTTTGTCTGCCTAAACAACTAAGGTACTAACTACCTACCCGGGCTCAAGCCAGCCTGGAAAAGCATACCCTATTTGATATAATCTCTAAAATCGCAGCCGACCTCAGCCCACGACTGGAATGTCTCCCTGGTCTTCCTGTCGAGTATGACGCCAGGGTCTTGGATAGCCACCCTCCAGTGAGTAGGGAAGGGCCACCCCGCGGGATTTTGGACTACAAAGTAGTCCTGCTTCCAGGCCGGGACCTTACTAGGAAGCTTGCGCATTAGCTTAAAGCCCGGGTAGGGGGACAAGTAGTAAGACCTCCTATGCTCGGGGAGAACACATGAAACGCTCTTCTTGATGGTGAGGATGGAGCGAAGTATGTCCAAGTTAAGGGGCATGACATACTCATAACAAAGAGAGATGGTCCCGACCACGTTACGGACCAAGTTCGGGTGAAGCTGGTCGATCATAACGTTGAAGTGTTTTAGGACCTCCACTAAGAGTGGGTGGAAGGGAAAGCCTAGCCCGGCTATGAGCTGTTCTCGGAAGATCACGACCTCATCAGGGTCATGCTCCCACGGGAAGTTCCCCACAGGTAAACTGTAGGTGTACTCCCTTGGCAAGTTATATTGCCGAATGACTTGGCGGAGCCTCTCCAAGGTCATGGTGGAGGGCCCGAACCTATCTGGAATCTGAACTCGGTGAGAGGTGGATGCCTGGTGACCCGAGGCCTCCCGTGCCTCGAGAGACTGGACTTTGGTAGGGTTACCCTGAGCCGAGGTACCCACCTCGGGCATCTTGGGCTCATCTAAAAGGCTATCAAAAGAAGACATAATCGAAACTAAGGAAGAGCTAGGGTGACTCACCAAAGAAAAATAAGACCGGATTGGAAAGGAACTAACCCGATCTGAAGGTTTTGGACGCGAGCTGAAGGCTTTTAATGCGAGCTCAAGACTACAGTTGAATGTTTGTGGTGAAGGTAAATGACCAGGACCCCCGCTATTTATAGCCACTATCCGTGGGCATCAACAGTTGAGATCGAAACAATCTGATGGCTCTCATGAAAACTGGCTACGCGACCTTCGAGGTGAAATCAGTTTAGTGCGTTTTTTGACGTCCGCTGAGTCTATAAGTCGCGTGACATCCGCGCATAGACCATACGCGACCCGAGCTGGCCTGGTGGAACCGAGCAGAAGACCGGTCCAACCTATGAGCTGGCAGACGAGAAAGTTTGGACTCCGAGCCAAATCCACTTGGCAGACTGCGGACTCCCCGCGCTAGGTCAACACCCCTAGCACGGGGAGTGGGGGGCAATTGATGTAGGGTGATTTGGCCCGACCTCGTAGCACGGGGACACATGGACATGACCTAACATAAGTGACAACTCAGTATGACAGCCTGGCCACTACTCGGCGCAGCAAGCTCGCCCAGGCCCGGTCAAACAACTCGTCGGGTGTTATAGCTCATTGAGAAGCCAGGCGCCGCTCGCCCCAAACCTGAGGATGGATCCCCCGAGCTCCCCCTTGCAAAGGGACCCGAGCTCCTCCTGGGACCTGAGCTCCTCCTAAGGGACTCCAAGCTCTCCTTTCCTAAGAAGGAAGCACCCCAACTTTTGGCTAAGTGTCCTGAGGGAGAAACACCTCAGGACAGCACCATCAAGACTCCTGCTCGTACTTGCTCAAGGCTCGCCTCTAGTACGGACACCTCGGTGTACCTCGGTGCCTCAGTGCAAGGAAAACCTGCCCCAGGTGGTTCGGTGCATGGTAGCTCGGCAGACTGCAAGGAGATTTGCCTGACATCCGTACCTACCGGATCCGGTGGTAGTGCTCGGATCCCTTGCCAGGTGGCATTCTGTCTGTTGTCTCTGAAAGGCATGGCCCTCCTGACATCCGTGCCCTGTAGTAGCAGCCTGTGGTGGCAGCCTACACCTGCCACCTCTGCCCAGTCAGTAACGGCTAGGGCAGTGACGGTTACGCCTGATGTGACTGAGCTCCGGTATAAAAGGACCCTGACCCAAACAAAGCAAAGGTATTGAAGCTTAAGCACTTTCAACACTCTTACTCTATGTTCTTTCTTTGAGATTTCTCCAGTTCTAACTTAGCCATCGGAGTGTTCCCACCGGGAGAGCTCCCAAAGAATCCTTCACCTTCTTCTTCCTCTCAGGTGCCGCCCGTCCGAGCTAGAAGCCAAGTCACAGCCAGCTAGGAGTGCCCAGATTGTGCAGCATCAATGTCTATTAGCATAAATTTTCACAATAAGTGGACCATCAGCCATCAACTAAAAAAATATATATGCCAACAGTTTGAATTTTGGATGTCTAGACTAACCATCAATGATTATTTTTCATGCTACATACTAAAAAGAAATGAATTAGAAATCAAATTCATTATTCATGAAAAGAATTTTATAACCAAATGCTCTAACAATTTTCGTTCTTTTCTAAAATGAAGCCCGTAAGTATAGATTTAACGGATAGAACAAAATACAAAGTTTTGTACAGAGGGAATAAAAGGAGGATACTGAGATAGCAAAATATGATCCTGCGTAGTGTGTTTACTCCAATTAGCTATTTTATGCGTAGGAATGTTATAAATCCTATTAATAGCTAGAAACTTGATAGAGCAAAAGAAAGAAAAAAGATTGGTCATTGATGTTAAAAGTCCCAGAGTCGACCAATGTAAAGAAGTTCTATTCTTGAGTGCATTAACAACTAACTGAGAATTTGAACATATCAAAATATTGGACTTCTCTGGTTGGCGTCCTCCACTGATTTCAAACATTTTCTGCCTCTTGTAATTCTCAAACACTCCAATTGTGCATTTAGTATAATAACTCCAAAAGAAAAGGAAGATTGATTAATTTTCCCTGCATAAGTAAATATGATACAATCAATAAGTAGATTAATATGTAGGCATAGCCATGAGGGAAAATCCTGAGTTGAATTGGAATTTGTTTGAATCCAAAATCCTATTAAAAATAGTATTAACTTTTCGAATAATCCAAACATTAGAAATAGTGGAATCCTTGAAAACTTTTTCATTGTGCACAAATCAAACATACTATAAAGCAATGGCATACCAGCTAAGAATTTTCCTAAATTCGGACTTGTTTGAATTTTTTTGTTCAAGATCAATTATACAGTTAACCCAAGTAGAATGAGATGTGCTACTTAAGGTTATGTTCTAAGGAGAAGCAAATAGAATAGATTTTGTGAAAGAGCATTCAAGAAATAAATGATTTCTGGATTATTGTGACAAAAAGCATAGGTTTGATCTTGATTTCGGAACAGAATTTTCTCCTTTACAAAAGATAATCATGTATAATATGCCAGAGCAACAGTTGATAATGAGGAGGGCAAGGAAGACGCCAAATCCATTTAATACAAGATTTGAAATGGTCAGTTAGTTGAGGTAAGTAATCCTGAAGTAAGTCTTTATAAGCAGCTGAAGTTAGGAATTTTCCTGAGAAATGTTTAGTCCAAATCCAAGAAATAGAAGTATTTGAAGGAAGGATAGGAGTATTAAGAATTTGAGAAGTTTGGATGCTATCAAAAAAGTTTGGATTAAAGAGATATTCCAAGTGCCATTATGTATAAGATCAGTGAAAGTAAGATTTAGTAACTGAGCAGGAATAGGACGATTGATCATGTAAAAATTATCATTGTTTTCGATCCAGGCAACTTGGAAAATCTTATCCATACATGTTTCTGAGACTAAAAAACCGACCTCCTGAAGCAGATTTTGAATTTTTATAGCAATAGATTTCCAAAAATAAGAACTGGATTTAGAAATTGATTAAGGAAAATTTTCATTCTGAGGAAGGTATTTAGATTTCCATAATTGAGCCCACAATTTATGCTGCTCATTAAGGTAACACCAAGCAAGTTCTTTTGCAAAAGACTAAGTTAATTAACTTGATTTCTCTGAATCCTAGTCCACCATAAGATTTAGGAATAGCTAATTTATGCCAAGAACACTAGTGATAGGGATAAGGGTTAGTATCTGATTTATACCACCAAAATTTTTTTATGATATCATCAATAGCAAAAATGGTTTTTTGGGGTAATTGTGCTACAGTCATGGTATGATTAGGAATGAAATGAAGTACAAATTATATAAGAATTCTTTCACTCGCTTGACTAATAGCTGAAGCTTTCCAAGTATTAAGCTTATTTCTAAGATTGTCCAGAAGGAAAGAAAGCTGAGAATGTTTATTTCTATCCCAAATCAAATGAAGACATACGTATTTAGAATTTTTAGGAAGATTCTTCATTTGGAGTTGTCTCTAAATCATTCTTCGATGTCTAGGATGGGTATTCTTACTAAAATAAATTCCATATTTTTCCAAATTAACTAACTGCCTTGAGATATTTTGAAACCTATGAAGAATAACTTTGAGAGTATCTAGTTCATCTCAGTAACTTCTTAGGAATAAAAGAATATCATCATCAAAAAGTATATGAGAAATAGTGGAGGCTCTAGATGTGATTTGTAATCCTTGGAGTTGGTTCTCATTTTTGGCTTTGAAAATCATCTGAGTTATGCATTCCATGGCTAGAATAAAAAGATAGGGGGATAAAGGGTCTCCTTATCTAAGACCCCTGGTGGGTAAGATTTTACCCTTAACAGTACCATTAATAAGAATTAGAGTATGATACAGAAGAGATGCATTCTAAAATGATTTGACTGAAATCCTAAGAAAATCCTAAGGCTTTTAAAACTTCAAGAATAAAAGACCATTCAAGTATGTCATCGGCTTTTGCCATGTCTAATTTAATAGTCACATAGTCTGTACCCCGCTTGTGATGTTTTAGATAATGAATACTTTCATGGGCAATAATAGTATTATCTACCATTTGCCTTCCTAGAATAAATGTTGATTGATTGGCTAGAATCTTTAAAATGATTTTATATAGAACATTACAAAGGCTGATGGGATGATAGTCTTGAACTTTAGTACATAAAGGTATGATTGAGACGTCTCAATAACTTATTATTTTGGAAAAAATCCTTGGCAAAGTCTATTATTTCATTGCCCATCAAATCCCATTGTTCCTTTTAAACTAAAGCAGGCATCCATCTGGTCCTAGAGATTTTAGGTTGCCTATACTAAACAGAGCTAATTTAATTTCTTCCTCAGAAGGAATAGTAGTAAGATTCCAATTATCTTCCTCCATAATGATAAGGGTGAAAATATTGTTAATAAAAGCCATATCATCTAAAGGGTGATGGGTAAAAAGATCTGAAAAAATAAGAAATGAAAATTTATGCACTGTTTTTATGATTTGTTACCCAAGATCCTTGACAGTATTTAATGCCTTGAATTCCTCCATAATTTATGCACTGTTTTTATAATTTGTATTTTTATCTCCCATGTTTAGCTAGAGTTGTCTAGATCTTTGTCACCTAAAACTTTCAATGTGAGGTTGAGTATCATCATAATTTTTGTATAAAGACATAATTTGATTCTGATCCCAAGGTATAGATTGTTCCACTTGGATAATCTAGGATTCTAATTCATTAAATCTAATATGGGGATTAGTGAACATTGTTTTTCTCTACTTAATCAAGTTAAGTTTAATATGATCCATTCTCAAAGAAAGATGATAGGCAGCATAACCTATGATGTGACAATCCCAACCATTCAAAATTTCAGATCTACAAGATTCATCTAGTAGACACATTTCATAGAATCTAAATGGTTTTGGATACTATTTGGAGAAATGTCCAGAATTAGAGGATGGTGGCCAGATCCCCAATGAGCCGCCAAAGATAGATTTGCATGTGGAAAGGCTAAAATCCAGTCAAGAGTGGCTAAAGGTCTATCCAGGGTTCTATTAACAAGACCAATAGATCTTTTATTAAACCAACTCAATCGGCCAACTTGAATGTGGATTTCAAAAAGATTTTGGTCTAGAATTAGGTGAAAGTTTTGAGTGGATGTAAGCCTAGAGGATTGGTCAAAAGATGAAGGGTCTTGAATTGCAACACTATCTATTTCATTAAAATCACCAATAAGTAAGAAAGGTAGATTGACCGATTGTAATTCCTGATTAAGTTTTGACCAGAAATTATTCCTATGGGATTTTATAGATGGTCGATAAATAAAACCAAGTAACCAGTTATCTAAAAGAAGAAGAAAATATATTCTGAGAAAAACATACCTTGAATGAGTCAAAAAGGTAGAGACACTGATACCAGTTTTCCAAAAGATAGCAATCCTCTAGCATGTCCTTTAGGAGGAATTAGATAATAATTAGAATAATGAAAACAATTAGCTAATGATTGCATTTTATCTGAGGGAACTTTGGTTTCACAAAGAAATATAAAATATGGATTATAATTTCTAACCAAAACTCATATTCTTTGAACTGCCTTAAGATACTCGGCCCCACAGCAGTTCCATCTCATAATCAATATTGACAGTCTTGTGGTTATTGTTGGGGGGTAGCTACCACCGCCCTTTTTAGAAAAAAACAAATAAGAAGATAAAAGAAAGAAACTAACTGGTTCTGTCGCACTTACATAGGTATTTTCCTTGGTCAGTAAGCCTTGGTTTTGATTAGTCAGATAATTGTTAGTGTCCATGGTAGAATGAACTATAGAAAGGATTCTCTCAATCTGATTATTTCAGGTGGAAGACTCAGGTCTATCATAGATAGGAAGGTCAGTAGAGTCTTCAACCTCAAGGTGTTGCAAGAGGTTTATCCAAGGTCATTTACCTCTAGAAGGAGAAGTTCACATCGTATCCAAAGACAATAGATTGAAGAGGGTAGTCTGGGTGTGAAGTACTAACTGAAAGGTTTCAAAGGAAACTCTCATGGAAGAATGAACAACAGAAGAAGGATCTGACATAGAAAAGGAAGAGGTGACTCTTGCCAAGGTTGAACTTGTGGGAGTAGTTGTTTGACAGGGTTGAGAAGGGGTGTAACAGGTGAAGCAGAAATTGGGGGAGGTCTTACAGTATCTAGTTGAATAGGAATGTTAACAAACTCACGAAAAGAAGGGTCAGGGAGATGTATGGATCGCTGGTTAAAATATTGCTCAAACGATTGACCAGTGACGTGGGAAAGATTTTGTGAGCATTTGCGATAAAGATGGCCAACTTGGCCACAGAGATAGCAAGTTGAAGAGAGATCTTCATATCTAAAAACTACCCAGTTCAAAGCACTGCAAAAAGAATCTATTTTAAGAGAATGATCAATTGTTGAATATAGTTTTGAATAACCATAATATGATGAATAGGGCCTATACGCTCAAAGATGGGTCTACCTATTGAAAGAATTTCGTAAGGAAGATCATGAAGTTAGACCCAAACCTCAATTTGATTCAGTTGTCATTCATGTTGCAATGTCCCAGGAACCAAAGGTTTAAGAACAATCCATTGTCCATTAAGTATCGAAAGGCCATTATCTCTTATGCGAATAAAATCCTCTTCATATCTGAAACGTAATCTAAAATGACCTCAGAAAACTGATCAATAAAACAAGAAAACAATCGACAAATAAAGGAGAAGTTCCAACCGTTTTGAAGATTTTCAGGAATATAAAGACATGTATCAACAAAATCAATCCTAGAATATTATTGGCATGAAGCATGTTTTGAAAAACTTTATTCAAAGCATCTAAGTCATCCATACTTGGGAACAGAAGAGGAAGAAAAGTGGAAGAAGAAAAGCAAAGAGCAGGATAAACAGAAAGACTAGAAATAAGCGAAAACAAAGAAGAGAAATTTGAGAGATAGAAAATGATTACAAATCTTGTAAATAAAAATAAAATAAAATAATTAGAAAAGAAGACGTTTGTCACCGATGGCAACCAAAGAACAGAAAGACCAGAGATATTAGTTATATCAAATAAATGTTCTAAAGTTCAATAAGACATTAAGAAAAGACTTGCTAAAAATAAATAGGAATAGAACTCTTCTTAGTTCAAAAATAAAACCAGACAACCAAAAAGGTGTTCAGTAAGTTAAGATGCAACTAAAACAAGATACCTAAGAAACTAGAAAAGAAAGTTACTGGTTCAAGATGGAAACTAGATCTAACTTAGTTTAACAAGAGTAATAACGCTTAGTGGTGCAGTAAATGGTGATTTGCATAGTATCCTTCTACTCACAGAGCTTCGCTCTCTTCGCTAGCTGCTAGTTAGTAGAAGCTACATGCTTTTCACCATTTCCTTGTATTCATTATTTTATTAGTCACGCAACTCGACGAAAATACAAACGGCTATTTATCGATAGAGAAGATGGGTGCAAACCACAGGAGGTAATGACCTTCTGATTAAAACTATGGTTTTACTACGCTTAAGGGATAGGACCACAGGCGGTAGCTGTTTATAATCTAATTGCCTACGATGATAAAAGCAGACAGTGCAGAAAAACCAACCATGACAGCCTGATAGAACAGTTTTTATGAATATTAGTAGGTAGCACTGTAAGTTCAAATAGAAGATTGTTTTCCACTAAAAAACTTCTCCACATTCATACGTCTTCAACAAGCACACTGAATCAGCACAGTTTAGATTTGCTGTTGATAATCTCGCATTGCCCCTCTTTGACAGAAGGCACAAGCACCTTAAACCCCATCCCGGATTACGACCTTCAAGAGACACCTCCAGTTGTCTTCTCTAGGAGAAGCTAAATCCTCACTGCTGAGCACACTGTACCCTTTGCGCACCACCATGAGCATCCTCATCTTCTTCGTAGGCCTCTTGGGCTTGAGCTTGCTTCCTCCGCATCTCTTCCTCAATGTTGACATCATGCAGTGTTGTCTCCTCACACTCATCCAGCTCCATGTCCGTCAGCTGCTGGGATGTTCTCGGTGGGAGCACGGCCTCCAACGCCTTGCACTGCTCCATGGTCAATGAGTCCGGGAACTCAACTGTGAAGTGAACGTACAGCTTCCCCCTCATGAATGGCTTCTGGTACATTGGCATGCCTTCATCATTGATTGCCTTGAATTGATCTGCATATCAAAAGCACCAAGGACATTAATAATCACCACCTTCATCTCTACTTTTTTTCCCAGACTGGATAGAGCGAGCACTCAGAGAAAAAATGCAACCTATAGCTTACCAGGCTTCACTACTTCCCCGGGGTTAGATTTAATGAGGAGCTGCCTGTTATCCAAGTGAGTCAGTACAAACTGGAATCCACACAAGGCCTCAGTTAGAGACAAGGTGTGCTCATAGAAGATATCATCTCCCTTTCTCTTGAACTTGGGATGTTCCTTCTGCTGCAGAACGAAGACTATATCCCCTGTGATTGTGTCAGGCTGCACAAGAACACCATTGAAGACAAAATTGAGTCTATTACAGAGGCCAACAAAACAGATGTGCCATGGGCAACAACAGTGTTAACTACAATGCACTACATACCGCCTCATCAGCCTCTCCTTGGAACGTTATTCTCTGTCCATTCTGCATACCCTTGTCAACAATGACCTCCAGCACCTTCTTCTCTTGAACGACTTTCTCACCTTTGCACTGTGGGCACCGGTCCTTGTCGTTGATGGTCTCCCCAGTTCCTTTGCACTCATTGCAAGGGTGCTGCATCTGCTGAATCATTGAGGGGCCAAGGTGCCTGATGGAAACCTTCATACCAGATCCTTGACAACCAGAGCATTTCATGGAAGCACCCGATTTTGATCCTTTGCCCTTACACTTGGAGCATATCACGTTCCTGGAAAGCGAGAGTTTCTTAGATGTGCCCATGTATAGGTCCTCCAAAGAGACTTTCAGAGGATGGATAACATCCTCTCCCCTTCTCTGCCTTCGTCCCCTGCTGCTACCACCACCTGATCCTCACAAAACAATCCCAGTCCCGAGTTTAACAATACGCCAATCAATCAACAATAATTTCCCACAAACAAACAATGAACTGACTAAACCATCTAACCTCCAAATGGGCTGCCACCAAAGAAGGACTGGAAGATGTCAAATGGATCATGGCCACCTCCTCCTCCACCCATTCCTTCCTTGAGAGCGTCCTCTCCATATTGATCATATATTTCTCGCTTATCCGGGTCGCTCAGAACCTCATAAGCCTGAGCCAACTCCTTGAACTGCAATCAAAAAAATCACACTTTCAAATTCCAGTGTTCCAATTAAATTGCAGCTAGATGCAAATGAGAGGGATCGATCGATAATAAAAGGTCCTCCCCATTCAAAAGCTAAAGAAATTTTCCACAATTCATACATCCTCAGCTGTAAGATATACCGGTTAAGAAGGCATCACAGGACAAACAGTGGGCTAGAAAACATCTAAGACATTAGTAGGGTTCAAACCTACCACCCAAATCCCAGGCCCAACAGACCCGACAAACCTAAACCAAAACGAACACCTTCGTAGGTATTACTGCAGAAGAAGGCATCCAAAATACCAAATTGTTGTGATCACCTTGTAAACAGGAAGTTCAAAGCCCATTGACTGGATGAGATGATTAAACCCAACACCCACTCAATCACCCACCTACCCCAACCTAACAGACCGCGGATCAATCTACAATTCAACAACAAATCACCCGTAATATGTTCATATCATCCCCCTAAAGCTATTAAAAGAA
Source organism: Nelumbo lutea (assembly GCF_056320005.1). Classification (NCBI taxonomy): domain Eukaryota; kingdom Viridiplantae; phylum Streptophyta; class Magnoliopsida; order Proteales; family Nelumbonaceae; genus Nelumbo; species Nelumbo lutea. Next base: position 68,889,629 of record NC_142685.1, on the reverse strand, counting down.
CAGATTCCTTTCAGAAACGTTGTTACAATTGACCAAAATCGAACAAATAACAATGCGATCCAAACCCACCTAGACCATTCCTATCAGAACAAAATTCAGGAAATTTTCAAACTTCGCAATAAAATAATAATAAACAAGAGAACAGAACTTCCATAACGCAACATCAGAAACTGAAGAATGACCAACAACACAAAGAGCATAACTACAGTACCTTCTCAGGATCTCCTCCCTTGTCCGGATGATTCTTAATGGCCGCCTTCTTGTAAGCCTTCTTCAAGTCTTCCTGCGAAGCATTTTTCGAGACCCCGAGAATCTCATAGTACCTGGTATTGTCACTTTTCTTAGGCGCTCTTCCGAACATCTTCCCTCAATATCAAAATCCCAACAGAAAAAAGGAAACCTTCCTTTCTCCAAGCGATCAAACGACCAGAACCAGCAGATCAAGCCTTCAAACTCCAACCTTTCAATCAAACCTCACACAGCCAAAACCCTAGTTCCGGTCAAAAACCCTCACGACTTCACAGTGTAGTTGAAACTTGAAAGAGCCACTCGATCTGAGATCGATTTATCCGTTAGCGCAGATGAATCCCTAATAACGAAGGGAAGACTCCAGCGATCGGCTGGTAGCCGGAGCTTCGAGAGCTTCGAGAATTGAGAGCCACGGGCACGCAAAAAGGCGACAGAGGCAATGACTGATGACTGTGAATATATACGGGGTCACGTCTTTTGTTTTACAAATCGACGGTTGATGTTGCTCTTCGAGCCCTGATCTGTTGAAAGCAAATTGTGTCTGTACACACTGAGATCTCGACATCCAGCCGCACATCTAGAACATTTCCCATACTAGTACAAGAGATGGTCCCGATGTACGGTTAGATGCCGTCTCTGGTCTCTCTGCGTATTGGCACGCACTTCCTCTTCATCTGAAACTAGAAGTTAGGTATTGACCGCCAACGAAGACTCTGGAATTCTTTCCTATTTCTTTAACGAGAGAAAAGAATATTAGCCGTTGGATGATTTTTAATTTGACGGCTGTAAACTTTATTCTAGACACTTCTTGGAGAACTACTCACTCGCTGGGGTTCGAGAAGGTATCACACTTTGTGCGTGCTTTTGGGCATGGATATATGCGGAATTCGTTATCAGGTATTTACGAAAGCACCCTTTCGCGGGAAAATGTAGATATTATTCAATACGACGAGGACCACCGTGAAAGTAGTTGCATCGTAATTAGCATCCTTTATTCTTCTTTATTTTGTGGATACATAAACTACGCCTTCACGTATATATATTTATATATGTTAAAATAAAGCAATGAAGGAATTTTTTCCTTTTTTTTTATTATTGTATGTCATATTTTTAAAGAATCAATGAGACTATCTCCTTTTTCAATAATCTCTTCTCTTAAAATTTATCTTAAATTACCTCCTCCACTTTCTCCTAAACAATCTTCAATTTCTATTTATCTCCTAACTTATTTCTAATCTATTTGAGAATTTTCTCCAAATTATCTCTAATTTTTATTTATCCTCTTTGCCACCTTTTATCTATATCTATCTAAAGAAAGTCTAAATTAAAAATTAAAAATTATTTAAATATTTTAACAAATTATATGATAATTTTAAAATATTTATTAAAAACACAAAAAAATAATTATAATAGATTTAATAATATTCATATTATTAACAGATTTATATTTCTACAAAATTCATTAAGAAACTATGTACTAATAATATAAATTATGATTTTTCAGATTATTCAAATTAAATATTATTCAAACAACAGAAATTTAACATTACAAAATAAAATATTATTTCGATATTTCAATAACTAAATGTCTTAAATAATAAAATATAAAAATAGCTAAATAATTAATTAAAAATTATTTAATTATTTAAATATTTCAACAACTAAATATCTTAAATTCAAAAAATGGGTATTTTTAAATATTTTTATATATTATTTAAATATATAAATAACTAAATATTTAAAAAAATGAAATATTTAACATAATTATATTTTAAATAGTCAAAATAACGAAATTATGCAATGAAATAAAAAAGTCATAACATAATAATCAAATTAATAATAGTTTAACATTTTTACAAAATTAATAACGAAATTATGTAATAATAGTATAAAATTTAAAATAATTATTAAAAACACGAAAAATAATTATAATAGATTTAATAATATTCCTAATATTAATAGCTTTATATTTTTGCAAAATTCATCACGAAATTAAAATATTGTGCTATAATTATTTTTCTGCTTTAAAGAAATTTTTTTAATTTATTACATAATTTCGTTATTTTGACTATTTAAAGTCTAGTTATGATAAATATCTAGTTATTTAAATTTTTAAATAATCTATAAAATATTTAAAATTTTTTGTTATTTGAAATTTTATTTATTTAAATCTATGACATACTATTAAATGCTTGAAAAACATTTAAATTGATGATCCAAAAAAACATAATTTAAATTGTTAGTACATAATTTCATAATATATTTTGTAAAAATATAAAATTATTTATTAGATAATTTTGTTATTTTAACTATTAAAAATATAATTATGATAAATATTTAGTTATTTAAATATTTAAATAATTTATAAAATATTTAATTTTTTTTGTTATTTGAATTTTATTTATTTAAATCTATTACATATTATTAAATATTTGAAATGCATTTAAATTGATAATCCAAAAAAAAACATAATTTAAATTGTTAGTACATAATTTGGTGATATATTTTATAAAAATATAAAATTATTTTTTGTGTTTTTAATAAATATTTTTAAGTTATTATATAATTTTGTTAAAATATTTAAATAATTCTTAAATTTTTAAATCAAACTTTCTTTAGATAGATAATTAGATATATAAAGTAGGGGAGAGGATAAATAGGAATTAGAGATAATTTTGGAGAAACTGGGGGAGGTAGTTTTGGAGAAATTTTAAGAGAAGAGATTATTTAGTTTATTGGGAAAGTGCATCTCATTGGTTCTTTAAAAAAAAATGACATGGAATAAAAAATAAAAAATAAAAAAAAAGGATAAAATTTCTTGACAACTTTGTATATATATATATATATATATATATATATATATATATAGAGAGAGAGAGAGAGAGAGAGACTTTAAAGTTTATACTATTATTACATAATTTCATTATTAATTTTATAAAAATATTAAATTATTATTAATTTGAATATTATGTTATGATTTTTTATCTTAAGATATTTATTATTTTATTGCATAGTTTCGTTATTGAAACTATTTAAAATAAAGTTATGCTAAATATATCATTATTTAAAATATTTAGTAATTAAATATGTTACATATTATTTAAGTATTAAATAACTAGGTATTTTAAATAACCAAATATTTAATATAATTATTTTTCTGAAAAATAGACAAATAATTATAACATAATATTGAAATTAATAATAATTGAAATTTTTTACATAATATTGTAAATAAATAATCTCGCTAATATCAAGTAATAATTCGAGAAAATAACTTTCAAAAAAATGATATTTATTAATAATAATTTTAAACTCTTCATCTGTATTTTTTATATAATTATATATACTAAAATTAATATTTATTGTATTTCAATAATTATTCATTGTTTTTGTCATAAATGTATTTTCAATGATTATGTATAAATTTATTTTCTTTTGTTATTTAATAGAAAACTTTCAATAATTATTGGAGATTAAACTACTATTACTGAAATTTTTAAATTTAATTTAGTGTACCTATTGTATTTATTCTATTTTTGTTATAACTTATTGATTAAAATTTAATAGAGATTAAACTATTATTTGAGATTACACTATTTATTGACTAAGTTAATATATTTTTAGTACTTATTGGAGATTAAACTATTGTTATTTATCAGAGATGAGACCATTAATTTAGCTGAAATCATGAGTGTTCATGAGTTGGTTCGGTTCGGTCGTAGGCTATTTGGCTAACAAAATTGACCTGGTCAGGTTTAGGGAGTTGCTCAGCTTAAACCGACTAACCTTTTGTGAAAACCAACCACTCAAGTTGAATCAATTTAGGTCGATTTTTTGGTTTGGTTAGTCGGTTCAAACAATTTAAACTTAAAAACTAAATTTAATTTTGAAAATTATAATGCAATTATTATAAAATAAATTTAAAAATTAGATTTATGATATAAAACATTTTAGACTAAGAAATATGGGAAATTTCCCACTTTTCCATATTAAAAATTATATTTAAAATATAAAATATTAATATATATCCATGGTTAGGTCGTTCGCTTTTGGTTGGTTTACAAATGGCCAAAATGAAATTGATCCAACTTAGTCGAATTGGGAAATTTTTTAACCAAAGCTGACCTAAAATACTAGAAATTGACCAACTCGGGTCGAATTGATCAGGTTGGTCGATTTCATCAGTTTGATAAATAAACCTAATTGAAATTAATTATTTTTATTTTTATATTATAAAATTTTATTAAAAGTAGTATAAAGAATATGAATAATTAATAATTATTTAAAATTTTGAAAAATATAAAATAATTGTATACTTTTATGTGATTCTATTAGGGTTATTTACTAGAACAAATCTTATAATTTTACATATTTACTTCAGCCTACCTGATAGTTTTCATTTTATTAAAACATCCCATATATTTTACAACTTATTTACTTAATCAACATTTAATTAAGGAGTATTTGTTTTGCCATTAAGCCCATAACTTTTTATTCCAAAAATACCCTTAACACTTTTTTGTACAAAAGACAAAAATAACCAAATATAGCTAATAGAGTTGTTGCCCATGTCTTATAAAGGGAAAAATGGCATTTTTATTTTTATTTTCTTTTGATTAAATTTATTTAAATGAACATTAGGGTTGACACTGTCATTTTCCACTCTCACCTAATGGAAGATTGATTAAATCCATTGCAAATTATAAGTGGTGTTTTAGTAAAATTTTAACTATAGGGTAGATTTTAGTAAATCCATGAAACTATAAGGGGTATTTTAGTAAATGGCCCTTTTGATTATTTAGCTTTCATTTAATAAATCTAGTGCATCGCATGGGTCCCTGTTAGTACTATTTTAAAAAGTACCAATAGCCCTTAAAAACTTCTGCAATTTTACTTTGACAAATGTTGTCTCTTTGTATTAATGCTTTTAGATTTGAATTTGATGACAAATTTAATATTTTCTTGATTGTTTTTAAAGAACTACTTAAATGAATTGTAACTAAAATTTTATGGAATGTTTATCTATCTTAATTAATAATGAATTATAACTAAAATTTCATGAAGCATTTAGTTAGATGTATCTCTCACTCTCTCTTAATTAATATTGAACAAAATCATTGCTATTTGGTCATCTTTAAAAGTAGGTTCTATTGTCACTATTTAATGATTTTAAAATGTGGGTTTTGAATGTGGTTCCACATTGATTATGGATTTTGGATTAGCTTTTCCATTGGTTTATAAGTTGTTTCTGCTCAATCTCAAGATGTTTGAGAATGTTTCATTCAAAATATCCATTTCAAAAAGTTAATTTTTTCTAAAAAAATATTTCAGATATAGGGTTTAAAAATTGATCTCTAAGATTATGAGCATCTCAATATCATTAAACAAAGAAAAATACATGGGTGCCTCAATTATTCGAGACATAATTGATAAGTCGTTGCAGCAAAAATGCTGGATGCGCTAACGCGCAACGGCTTTTTGAACATCACAATTAAAATTAAGAAGAAAATTTAGGATTGGAAATTGAAAATTATTTTTTTTTTAAGATGAAAGAGTGATCCTTATTAAATAAATTTTGAATGTAGTTCTTCAATTTACAAGGCCCCAACTAGCCAGTCAGTCAAGGTTCAAAATATCGATACACAAGATACATCAGTAGGGGCGTATTGGGCCATATTGGTACTTTTTTTTTACTTTTTTATTTTTTTTCAAAACTAGTTCAGGGGCGTCGGTTTAAGGCTCCTCCACCCCTTGAACTGGTCAAAACCCCGATACACCCCCTATAGGGGCATATTGGGGAGCTCCCGAAATGATACTTATCGGTCGTTATAGGCCGATACGTGTCGATACTTTGAACCTTGTAGTCAGTAAAGGCTATTGGGTTAAATCCCATATACACCTTGATTGGGGGTTATAGGTTTGGAGAATGGGCCACCCCTGATGTGCAGCCCCATGGAGCAAAAATGAAAAAAGAAAAAAAAATGTAATTCCTCTTTTTCAAATGATGTTCAAATGAACATACTCGTAAAAATATTGATAAAATTCAAAGTCAATTCTTTTATGGCCCAAGAGAAGGCAAATGAGCAATTGTAAAACAAGTTAGAAAAGGCTTTACAAATTAATGACTTTTAATATTTGGAAAATCACTGAAAAGCTCTATAGTTTTTGGAAAATCTATAAGAAGTATTTTTCCCTAAGTGTTAATGCTTTTATATTTGAATTTGAGGGCAAATCAAGTATTTTGTTGATTACTTAAAATGAGGCCAAAATTGAACAAATTGAGTCCTCCATTGTTAATTTCTTGTTGAATTATATAAGGGGATAAAAATGGAATTCTTTTTATGCTTCTTAAATAATTACACAACATGTCTGTTTTTTTTATACATCTATAAATTACAAAACTTAATGAGTTGTAATTGAAATTGCATAGAGTATTTAGATGAACAAATTTAATTACTCTAGACACTTGGAGCTATATGTTGATTTGTAGATGGATTATAAATTACTTAGAATCTATAAGAAATGGCAATAGATCTTTAAGGCTTTCGGACTTTTTCTTGACAAAAAATACCCCTCTCTATTAAGAAGATATAAATTGTAAATTGAATACTATTTTTCATTTCATTCTATTCTCTCTCATTAAGTCCCTTATTTAAGGTTAACTTCCATTATCTCTCATAAAATCATAAGTTTAATATATTTTTTTGTTTCATGTCATAAATTTTCACTAATTAAATTTGTCAATAGCATAATTTTAATAGTATAAAAACTTATGTATTCAAAATCAACTTGGAAACAAATCCAGTTTTTAAGTATGATAAATAAGAAGAATTTTTATAAATAATAGAAATGGAAAACAAAATTTAAAACATCCTTAGCAATGAAACCTCTATCATGTTTGCTAAATGATGGAAATGGAATAAAAAGTTATGAAAAAAGAAAATTAATGTCTATTCCATCACCCTACTAAACAAATTGAATGGTTAGCTAAGTCACCATGTTGTTGGTCAAGTCAATGCTTTTTTTACAAATAAACAATTCGGTAGAAAATGAACCTAAAACCATGGTCAAGCAACTATTAAATTAGTTCGATCCGTCTTTAGGCAAGTAATGGTTCAATTAGCACAATAAATTGAAATTATAAATATAAGCTATAGAGTAAGAAGATTTGATACAAGTCTTTAAACTTAAATTCAATAAATCACCAATATAAAAGTGTGGATGTAGAGTGAAAATTTTTTAGACTAAAGTTATCTTCTATTTCTTTGTTTGATAAAGGGTATGAAAGTCATTTTATTAAGTGTAAGGCTTAATTCAATTATTACTTTCCACCTCATTTAGTCCCCTCTTATTAAGTCTTATACTTAAGGTTTTAACTCCCATCTTCTCTTATTAAATCTTACATTTAATTGTTTTTCACTAATAAATGCTACTAATTAAATTTGTCATTATTTTAGCAATATAAACCATGTATTTTAAAAATAACTCAAAAGCAAAACCATTATTTATCTAAGTTGTGGCTAAACAATTCAATCATCTAAATCAAATTATCAACCTATGAAATCATAATTAGGTAATAAATTTTTTTAAATTGAATTAAATATAAAATTTACAAAAATATAGAAAAAGTTAGACATATTTGTGATATTTTTATTAATCAAATTAAAAAAATAAGTGTAATAAACAATAATTTTTATTGATAAATACATGAATTTTTCAAAGGACAAAAACAATCAAACACATGTATAATATCATATATTTATCATATTAAACAAAAAATAAGTGAGACTTTCTTTTGACTAAAATACTCATTTTGTAATTTGGTTCCTGTTTAATTGTGAGGTTTAAATTGTAAATTGAACTACTACTTTTCACCTCATTTAATTCCCTCTATTTAAATCTTACATTTTTTTTATATAAATGAACAAGAAAAGATAAACAAAAAAGATAAAGCATTACAAAAAGAAGAGTTTAGCGAGGTAGGTAGGCCTATCGATGAATTTGAAACTTTACAACCTCATTCGATTATCACATATTTGGATGAGTGGTTTATGTAATGATATTTGAATTTGCAATTTATATCTAATTAATAATAAAAAACAAAAAAAGTAAAAACAATAAATAAAAATATAAAATTTATAGAAAATTTTGGATACATTATTACTATCATTATCATCATCTAGAACTGTCACGTGCACACTTACTAGTTATATAAAACAGGGAAAATTTCCGGTTAGTACCATTTACTTTGGACCAAACTTTAAAATGCACTAATTTAGTATCCGAACTTTCAAAATGTGTCAATCTAGTACATGCCATTAACCAGTCTGTTAAGTGGCATTTGAAACAACACAAACGCCCTTCAAATGTCATCTAATTCTCTTTACCAACTATTCAAACGTTGACAAAAAATGAACAATCCCAAATCATTGCCTATTCTATTCTGTTGACCCAAACTTTCTTAAATAGAAGAGGCAAGGATTTGAGACTTCATTTTTTATCAACATTTGGGTGGTTGATAAAGAAAATTAGATTACATTAGAAGGGCATTTGTGTCTTTTCAAATGCCACTTGATAGCTACTTAATAGACTGGTTAACAGTAGGTACTAAATTGACATGTTTTGAAAGCTCGGGTACTAAATTGTCACGTTTCAAAGTTTATGGACCAAAGTGGTACTAGGCCCAAAGTACAGGTACTAATCGAAAATTTTCCCAAAGAAAACTACACCTTCAAACAAATGCACAATCTTACATCCTTTAAAGAGATTACACTAGTTTGAATTTCTTGTTGCATCCACAAGTTCAAGAGGAGTAAATCTTTATAGCAAAGGGGATTGTTCATTATAACTAAAGGCTTGTTCTCTAACATTAATATCTGACTTCTAAACATAAGTATTGACAAAAAAAGATACTCCAAAAATTTATAATATTTTACTTTTTTCTCATATTTGAATGCACAAAATTTGAACGTTAAGTTATGACAAATGGTCATCTTACAATTTTATCTTTGGTTATTATGTATCTACTAATAGTCAAATATAAGATACTTGGATTTTTTTGGCATAATTATAAATGTTTCCCTTAATTATCAATTTCAAATATAAAATAATAAATAATTAATCAATCAAGAAGCTAAAATACTTTAAATTTCACAATTCATAATCAATTAATTAATTGTCATAAAGATTATTAATAATTAACCCTATTTATAGTTGTTGTTGTTATTATTCTTGTTTTTATTATTATGTAATAAAAATTTAGGGAAATTATCTAAAACACATCCTGAGTTTTCAGCATTTCTCTTAAACTCACCACAACTTTTCAAAATGTCAAAAACTCACCATGTCACTAACTTGACATTAAACAAAGTAACGGGTGTTAATATATTACCATTTTAACCTTCGTAGAAAAATACAAAATATATACACATTTTAATAATTAGACATGAAAAATAGGAAAAAGTTCAAAAAAAAATATTTTCAAATATAAAATACTTAAAAACATAGAAATTTCAAAAAATCTAAAAAATTATAGAAATTGCAAACAAAATAAAAATTTGTTTTCAAATTATAGAAACTTTAGAAATTGAAAAATAAAATCAGAAAATAAAATTTGTAGAAAAAACACCAAAAAATATATAAAAACACAGAAATTACAAATAAATAACAAAAAATATAGGAAAATTTATAGATTGTAGAAAATATAAAAATGTAAAAACAAATAAATTATAAAAAACATTGGAAATTATAACAAAACACTAAAAATGCAAAAAAAAAAAACATGAAAATTGAAAACTGGAAAAGACCTGATGGTGCGCAATTTGGAAGCTCCTATCTGGAAAATTACCTAGAAACTAGTCGTGTAAAAGCTAGACCAAGCTGCAAGACAAAGGATAAGAGAACCCAAGGTGGCTAACCTGGCGAGGTCGCTCTGATGCTTAAGTTAGTATTGTACTCTAGTTGCGAGTAGGCTAGTGAGCAAGTAACCACGCATACCTGAGTCTTGGGGGTTGATGCCCTTATATAGTTGGGCTGCCGTGGGTCTTACGAAACGCTTCCGGAATCCTCAGCCTGTGACGTATGGATCCATTCCGCTTTGGAAGGAGGGTAACATACCAGTTAATAAGGCTTATCGTTTCCCTCTAATTCGAGTGGGGTGAAGATAAGGCCTATAGTTATGTGATGTGATCCCGAGAAGTTTGGAGACAACTGGCGAGCTTCTAGGTTTGATTATGTGGCACCTCGGCGTACGTGGGTATCGAGGTGTTCCGGCTCCGAAGTGACCGATCACCCAAGGTCCCGCGATCTGCTAATGTGGCACCACATGTTGATTTGTTGTCTGGATGGCAGGTCGCATCTACATGTCCTTTACTTATTAGGTTGGGCCAAATCACCCCTCATCAATTGCCCCCCACTCCTTGTGCCAAGGGGCTTGACCCAGTGCAAGGAGTTCATGGCTAGCCCAGGTGAATATGGCTCGACTTCCAGGCGGTTCGGAGGGCGGATCTTCATGACCCATTTGGCTCGACCAAGGAATATCCTAGATTGTGTACCGGGTACGTGTGAACGCCATGCCATTTATAAACTCCGTGGATGTCAATTCGCACACTCAACTGATTTCGATCTCGAGTGGCATGAAGCCAATTTTCATGAGAGTTGTGTATCATGTAGATCTTGCTCGTTGAGTCCCAGTCGTGGTGACTATAAATAAGGGCCAGAGGGGCCCATTTTTCTTGCCATATTTTGCGTGCTTGAGTTTGTTGAGGTCGCGCTTTAGTCTTCTAGACCGGTGTTAGTTCCCATTGCATCTGAGGTCGTTTCGCTTCCTTTGATCTTCTTGGTGAGTTTGTCTTTCTTTGTTTCCATTTCCTATTGCCTTTTTTCCTCTAGTTCAGTATGTCTAGCATTAGCATGGACAGCCTATTTAACCAGAGTGAAGAGTATGCTGGGGTTGGGGTGGAGACCTTGGTGCATTCCACCGAGTCTCACCCTGTCGAGGTGAATGCCTCAATGCGGGGTTTGGACTCCAACTCATCCAAAGTAGACACACTTCAACAAGAGCATGAGGCTTCAGGTGAGGGGGCCTCCACTTAACGTTGGACTTGAGGACTAGACAACTTTGGTCTTTCTACAATGACGACTAACAGACTCCTTTCCCTGGTAGCTCGGTACAAGCTACCCGACAACCTTGTATATAGTATTCTCTTAGGAAGGTTTCCTTGGGACCACAGTTATGATGAAATCATGGTGTTCGAGGAGCAGCTCGTAGCTGGGTTACATTTCCCACTTCACCCCTTCATCATTGAGGTCGTCAAATTTTTTGACATCGCCATAGATAAACTCCACCCCAACTCGATCCGCAACAATGTAGGTACCATCTCCCTTTTCCATGACTATAACTGACCCTTGACCCTCAACATTTTTTCTTCGATATGCTCTACCAAAAAGAATTCCACCCTGTGTTCTCTCGAAGCATAGGCGAAGCTACTACATGTCTCATCGCCCTGGTTACAAGATTTTGCACGACCTCCCCAACAAAGTCTCAACCTGGAAGAAGCGTTACTTCGTGGATTGGAATACTACAGGGTGGCCATTTCTGACTCACTAGAGGCTTGCCATTCAGGACCCCGACATCAAGTTGGACAAAGAGACATAGGAGGAAGTTCGTTCTTGGGCGAAGCTCGAGTTGAAGTTCGAAAACTTCATGTCCGAAGAAAAGCTCATACAAGTTGGGTTGAGTCCTCCTGGTAGGTTGCCATCTTGGTGCACACACTTGTTTTCTTCTTCGCAGCTTGTCTTAATCTTGTGACTAATCTATTCGTTATCTTTTGTAGGAGTCATGGCTGATATCCTTGCTACCAAGCTCTTTGAAAGAATGACAAGGGGAAAGAAGAGGAGTCATGGCTGATATCCTTGCTACCAAGCTGATATCCTTGCAACTAATCTATTCGTTATCTCCACCTCACCTACCCGAGGAAACTCCAGTGTCTGAGCCCCAGTCCACTCGGGTGGCCATCCTTCGGAGAATGATTCCTCCCAAGCAGCTCAAAGAACATTTTGATCTCGAAGCTCGGTCTCCTCAAGACTAAGGATGCAATCTTCGTTGAGGAGGTCGCGCAATGGGCCAATCTACTGGTGGCTTAGCTTGAGGCTAGAGTGGCTACTTACAGTATGGTGGTACGTATCTGATCCTTGGATGGTGCTCTTTATCACTCTTTTTGGTACTTAGATTTTATTTCATAAGTTGGAGAAGGATGCGCGAGCTCAAAAGGAGCTGATTGTGCTGTTAAGGGAAGAGAAGAAGAAGCTCAAGGAGGAGAGGGAGGCTCTCGAGAGGGAGAATGAGAACCTCGAAGCACTCGTGAAGGAGCACACAGAGATCTTTGACGACGCGATCAAGGATACCAAGGTCCAGGCTGTCGAGGAGCAACACAAATTACTGATTGAGACCGGAACAACGGCCTTTCACAAGGGCTTCAAGCTTAGCAGGTGGTTGACACGGCATGAGTTCCCCAAGCTCTACCTCAGTGCTATCATCACATCCAGAGTCACCAAGGAGATGGCCAGGGAGGCTACCAAGGACCTGGACTTCGAGGAAGAGAGTGATGACGACCTCCTCAGTGAAAAGACAATGAAGGAGGAAGAGGAGACACTACTGCCGAGGACTAGATGGAGACTGACCAGCCTGCTGGAGTTACTGTTGGGGACGAGGAGCCCCACATCAACTAATGTTTATCTGCCTCTTTTCTTGGACCCCCTGTACATATATGATGTCCAGAGCCTCTAAGCTTGGCTAAGTAGATGTAACTCTTTTTTTTTGTGTACTTCGAACTCCTTTTCATTAATACAATGTAGTAGTTTCAAAAATCTTTATTGTGCAAAATTTTTCTAAGTATGGATTACTCCCAAAGTGTCGATCAGACGAGTTGGGCCTAAGTAGGAATAACCCGATCTTAATGTATACCGAAATGAATAGACACTATAGGGTATATGTCTGACCTGCCTGCGCACGAGCTACCTTTTACTAGCAACCCCGATGTTGAAGCAACAAACAGGGCCATCCTCTATGGACTGAAAGCTCACTTAGCGCAAGTTAAAGGGTTGTGGGTGGACGAGCTGCCCAGTGTCCTTTGGGCCTATAGGACTACCATCAAGATTACAAGCATCGGGATTGCTAGTAGCTCAGGTGACAAGGGGAGGGCCGACTCAACAAGGAAGGAGCCGGTTGTGTAGCTACTGAGCTCACTTCCTCCCTTTCCCTACTTTGTTCTAGCAGGCGACTACTCCTTGCTGGCGGGTTGTTCCTGTCGGAAGACCGGCGAGTCTTACAACATCACTGCTACTGCTTCTTTGCTGGCTCCACGTTAGTGTTATTGACTTCTGTCTTATCGGGTACTTTGATTTTGGTCCACTCTCACTTCCGAACACTGAGGCGAGGTGGATCAAGGTTCTTTCCTCCTGCTTCTTCTTGGTTGCGAGACCAATGCTGGTTGTTGCAGGGTGCCAAGGGGTCTCATATCAAGCCTGCACCTCGGGCCCCAAGCTGGCGATCATCAAGCTGCGACTCACGATTCTTAGGCTGTGAATGTTGTTGCCGACTGATCCTTTCATGCTGGCTGGCCTCGGACCTATCTTTTGGGTTCCCCCTTTGAGAAACTAGGGGGGGTGATGGCCGTCGGTCCTACCTCGAGGTGGGGTCCAGCCCCCTAGGGGGGACCAGAACCTATGAATTTCCCTCATCCCGATGGGGAGATTGGTGAACGCTCCGATGAGGCTGCTGGCTCAAGATCTGGTTTTGGTACTGACCTGGCTGCTGGTTCAGTTGCAATGGTGGAAACTGCTGTTAGTATTGCTAATAGAAATTGTACTATTGGAACTGATGCATTTGCTACATTTGAATCCGCAAGGATCTGACACTTTGAACTAGATCATCGAATTGGTGATGCCCGACCCCAAGAGGAATCACCGAGGGTTTTGAGAAAGTGGTGTTTACTTGGGGCAGCGAGATGTTTATCTACTAACTCGTTTGATGAGTCAACATGGTGGGGACTACTAAGGCAATGAGGAGGGTGGTGAACTGCTCGATAGTCACTAAAGGGCCTTCAGGGAGTGATGTTGGGTGGTCCTGCCCCCTAGTGATGCTTATGTCGATGCCCTTGCTGGTGTTGCTTGAAGATGCCATTGAGGGAGAATGAGGTGATGGATGAGGTGTAAGGTTGACCTTTTGATCAGTTCCCATAGACGATGCCAATTGATAGTGCGCGATCTGGAAGCTCCTAGCTGGAAAATTACCTGGACACTAGTTGCGTAGCGACCTGGACCAAGCTGCAAGACAAAAAGATCAGAGAATCTGGGGTGGCTAACCCGACGAGGTCGCTCCAATGCTTAAGTCAGTATTGTACTCTGGTTGCGAGCTGAAAGCTTGAATGCAAGTATGCTAGTGTACGTGGGTACCGAGGTGCTCTGGCTCCGAAGTGACCGAGCACCTGAGGTCCCACGATCTGCTGACGTAGCACCACATGCTAATTTGTCGTCTGACTGGTAGGCCACATCCACGTGTCCTTTACTTATTAGGTCGGGCCAAATCACCCCTCGTCAAGACCCTTTAACTCGCTATCCAAGAGTAATTTGATCATGAAAATTGTCATTTATGCTGATGTGGACACCTCTGTTAAGAAGCATTTAGGGTGCACTAATGGAAGGTAAGTTTTGGAAAATAAAAACTTATTGATTTTGAAAAGTTGTGGTGAGTTTAAAAGAAATGCTGAAAACTCATGGTGAGTTTTAGACAATTTCCCAAAAAATTATAATTATGAATAATTAGTTATTATATTATATTATTGACTTTTAAATTAATTATTTGTAGGTACTTATTAACAATTCATAGTGAATTAATTATTAATTAATTAATCAATATTTATTATTTAATAATAAACAATTACTTATCTATTAATTACTAATTATCAATATTTATTAATTTATTTATAAATCGAACAATATGATTCATTAATAATATTATGAATTTATTATTATTAAGTAAATAATTATTATTATTAATTGATATTAAATAATTAAATTTTTATATTTAATAAATGACTATTTAAAAGTACATCAAGAATTAATTACTAATAGTTATTAATTAATTAATTAATTCAAAAAATAATTAAATGATTGTTAGAGGATGGCATCGCATTAGTAAGCAAGCCCGACTAATTCAGATTGAACCTAGGTCCAACTGGACTGTTGTTTAGAATGACATAGTATTTAGACGAAACCATGATTACTTTAGAATGTAAATTAAACATGTGCGTTAAATAAGAGAAATTTCCAGAATAAAGGGTAAAATTAGAAAGGAGTTTTGGTGTAATATGATTCTGAATTGTGTGTCAGCTATGACCTTTTCTATATTGATTAAAGGACTTTTGGCTCGAGCAATCCTTAAACTTTGCAAAATGGTCACTTTTCACTCATTCAAAACTATCATTTCACACTTAGGAAAAAGGCCACTTAAAAAAATGATGGTGTTAAAGACATCATTAATGGCTACGTTAGACAATGAATAAAATAATAAAAAATGTTTATATGGCACTAAAAATTGGCTATGTTAATGGCTAGGTAGTGTAACAGGCTGGTCTGGCTTACTTCATCCAAAATTAGGTTTAGACAAAGATTTCAGCCTGCGGGGCTCGGGTTCAAACTTTAAAAATTGGGCTCAACTTTTTTTCGGGTTGAGCTCAGTCTTTCCCAAATAAGCCTAGTTTGATAATATTATATATACAATTAATAGCAAAAAATAGTATTCTATATTAAATATATAAAATATTATATAATATATAATATATTATTAATAATATATAATTAATACATTATAAAAAAAACCTATCAAAATCGGGCTTCAGGCTTGGGCTCGGGCATTGGGCTTTGATAGGGCCAAGATCGGGCTCAAGATCTAAGCCCGATGGTTATGTTAGGCTTAGGCTCGGGCCAGGTGATATTCTGTTTATAACTAGGCAGAGCCCAACCTAACTTGTGAAATAGGTCTATGTAGCACAACTGAATGTAGAAAATTACAAGTGGATCCCACCCATTGAGTCATACATCTAACTAACGAAAATTTGGAAAATTATAGGTGGGCTGCACTTAAAAAATCCTTTATTCCCCCCTTCTCTTTCAATGCACTATTGGGTAGGGGTGAGAAAAAAAACCAGAAAACCGAATTGAATGAAAAAATCAATCAAAACTGAATAAAAAAATCGAAGGTATCGGTTCAATTTTGATTAACCAATATAGAAAATTGGCAATTAACTGAACCGACCAGTATAAATATATTCTATATATTTTATATATATTTATGTATGTTATATATATTTTATATATTTTTTTTATTTTTTTTATTTATTATAAATTAATAAATATGTATTATATATAAATATATATTTATAATATATGATATATTATTTAGTAATTAAAATATAATATTTTATATATATTTATAATTTTTTATTATATATTATAAAAATTGAAAAACCAATAAACCGAACCGATCAACTGATTAACTGACTAATTTCAATTTGATTTCAATTGTCAGTTTTTCAAAAACCGATAGTACCGGTTCGATCCTAAAAAAACCTACGGTTCAGTTAACCGAACCATGAGCACCTCTGAATATTAGTCCACATTATCTCAAGCGTACTCTGTTTATAATCCATAAGTATCCCTACCAAGATGACGTGTTACGTATCCAAGTCTGGTCAATAGATCCATGTGGATTGAGTTCTATGATTCAGCCCTACCTGAGAACTCTAATCTTTTGTTTGTGCGATTTTTTTCATCATCTAAAGTGTTAGCGAGTTTGGTTAGTTAGAAAACCGAAAAACTCATTTTCCAGCATTGGGTATATCACTTCCCTATCTCAATGAGTCACCAAATCCTCCGATAAAATGGCATCCGACGGCCAACAATTTCCATCTCAAAAGTGAGACACATATCGAGGGAGAGAGCATATCATGGATCCTACCCTCATTCCACAAGTTATGATTGCAAGCCTAATAACAAATTCCATGTATCCTCTCTCTCTCTCTCTCTCACAGAGACTTGGCACAAAGAAGTCTAAAGTAATTGTTTAGGTCATGGTTAAACTAGCTAAGGATGTCATGTGGCAACCTTCACGGCTGTTTTCTCTCTCAAGCCACGTTGATACCATGTGTGTGAAAGAGTACTACTACGAAGGAGTATCCTGCTTGGACAAGAAAACGAATTCCACCGGGGAAGAGGAAACATCCCAAAAACCTCGACGGATGACCTCATCTCGACAATCCCATAAGTCTTATCCATCTGAAACATGAACACCCAACTATAAATAGGTATTCATCGCTCGAGGTAAGGGACTTTTAGAAAACACTCTTTGAACACCTCCTCACACTATCTCTCTGGCCCGGACCAGTGACTCTTTGAACCTGATTAGCCCGGTCACCTCTTTCTCTATCCAATTGACTTGAGCATTTGAGTACCAACCTGGGGATTAACTCCTCAGGCCTTTGACCTTTCTCTTAGTTGCAGATTTTGATGCGCGACTTCATTCTTTCACCTCGGCTTCATCTAGTTGACAGAATTATTTAATTGCATCCTCAGTTCGGAATACCTGGGATAAGACAACATCAGTAATATTCTTTGTTTTTCAATGCTAGAGCATGAAATCCAATCTTGACTGTCTATGGCCGACTAAGATTCCCTTTGGAGAAACAAACCAAAAGCTTACAACCAAGTCCGAGATGGCTCACTTCAAGGTTAGGAAAGGATGCATCACCTTCCACGAGGCTTTTGAAGTTTTACCAGGTGGTCCAGGTCCCTAGAAGAGGAAGAAGGCATCAATGGTAGTAGTTATAAACAATTGCCAAGGCGATCTTCAATCAAAGATTAAGAGAACTTGATTTTCAAGTTTTATTCGTCATGTTTGAAGTTTTATCTATCTTCATTAGAATTCTGGGTTCTCAACTTATTATTCTAGTTGGAATTTGAATTTCAATTCCATTCCTCTGTTTTCACTTTTCTCTAAAAGATCTTAGTAAGAACAATAATAAATGGATCCACATATGATTTCTTTTGCTACTCCTAAAACCTTTATGGATAACCTAGCACAAAAATCTTCATATTTTGAAGTGAACTCCCAGACGTTTCCATATCTAACCACCTACCGTTCCACACATATTGTTTTGAGAAGCTCTCAAAATTTCAATCCCAAGATTCTAAGAATTTCCCCAAAATTGAAGGACTCACACCAGAACATTGCATCCATTTTTTGTTCCCTGTGAGAGTTGTATCTATACCAATTAACCCGAATGGTGAAAATTTTGAAGCCGGAGCACTGCTAGATTTAATCCAGAGGTAACGGGTTTACTACATTTTTTACTATGCACTTAAGTAGAAGCTTTGGATTGGATTTCGAGTTTAGGACCCATAAAATAGCCTAAATCCCTTATTAATCTTGTATGACGTGTCCTATATAAAAACGTGGCCCACAATCAATTGGGTCCCTTTATAAGTATCAAATCATTTTTTTTTGTTTTATTAATAATTCATTATTAATTAATTATCAAATAAAAATAATTATTTTTTTATTCTTGGTCACGTGTGAACAAGAGGGAATTGTAAGTGGGATTTACATGTAAATTTTCTATATATATTTTTTATTTATTTGAGTGATGCCACATTAGCATTTCTTATTATTTTATTTATTGTCTAACAAAGCTGTTAATGACATCTTTAACGTCATCCATTTTTTCTTAATAGTTTGAGGATAAAAATGGCCCTTTTGAATCTTTAAATCAAAAGTGGGCATCTCGCAAAATTCAAGTATTATTAGAGCCGAAAATCCATTCCTTAAAGGGACACTTGAAGGGTATTTTAATTTAGATAGAGGGTTTTGGTAAAAGGATCCTATGGCTGAAATAAGGTGCATTAATGTATGGTTGTTTATAGAAGGGTGCTTAGAATTTCTCATTTGTTATATGTTGATATTTGGTAGAGCCTCTAAATCTGGACTATGGGGGATGGATGGATATTTAAAGGCATGTCTGGTCAATTAGCTAACTTTTAGGATTTTTTTTTAGTAAGAATGTGCCTGCTAAGAATACCAAAACATTCTTCTCCTTTGAAATAGAAATAAGAATTCAGCTTTGAGGTATATTTGGATAAGTTTAAGAGTAAATTTAACAGTTGGAAGGCCTCTAATCGCTCTTAGATAGGTAGGAAAGTTTTTATTAACATAATATTGCATTTTGTTCCCAATCATAATATGCCGAAGTCAAAGCTATTATGTCAAGTTAGGATAAAAGATTAAAGAAAGGTTTTCTGGGAGCTGGTTGAATAGATTCAAGATTACAATGATGTAGTTTGTTCCAATTTACATTATCAATTCAGTGTTAATACCAAGGAAGATAGAGCTATACAAAGAGAGATTTTTGATGGAGTAGGAAAAAGGAAATCATTTGATTACACTTTTTAGACGTCTAACATGTGAAAAACTTGCTTTTCAGATGCCAAACACATTTGTATGTGTTTGAATAGACAATCTAAAGCAATTTTGCCGATCTGACTGGTAATAAGACCCGGCCCAGGCATCGAGTTTCAGACCTGATGGAAAGTCTAAAATATCCTTAACATTTTTTAAATGACATATTATACCCCCATTTAAACCTGATAGAAACTCATTCAATATATTGCTCTCCAACAAGAAGGGGGAAACTCACCAAACTACCCAAGCTTTGCCCTTGGTAATAGTTTGCTCTCAGAACTCCAGTTGCTTCTTCTTCCTCTCAAATCTCATCCAAGCTTTGCAAGTTCTATCGTTTCTCTCAAAAACGGGAAGCTTCAGGACTACGGTGGCCATCATAAACATCGACAAATGTGGCATGTGAACCTGTCTTAACCTGCATGATCCTCAATGATCTCGTTAGTTGGATGACAACGACCAAGAACTTGCCTAAAGAATGTCAATCGAGGTCTCTGCACCAAAGAAGCACGTCATCGGTTCCATCATCACCATCCATTCTCATACAGGTGTACCACCATAAAACATCACTCATTTCCTCAAAAGAAGAAACTAAAATGCTTTAGAGGTCGCATAGACCAGTAGCAAATCACACCACGAAGAATTCAATACACTATGAACCAAGAAAGCAAAAGAAAGAGAATGGTTCCGTCTCTCAAATCCCATTCTTCCCTCTCACTCTCTCTCTCTCTCTCACAGTTGATCTCTCTATCTCTTCTTCACTCTTCACCATTATCGTTATCTCCGCCCCATTCTCTAATGCTACAACTAATGGAAAATAGAGCATCGCCAGCATCGGAGTAGCTTCTCCATCTCCACCCCATTACTAATAATTAAATATATTTCATTGCTTCATGGAATTATTTTTAATTTTAATGTTTATTTGTATTAATTATTAATTATTTTAATTTTTATTAGTGATTGCATGCTTTATTTTTCATTAAATATTAACTATTTTATTACTTTTTCATTGTTTCATGGGATTTATTCGTATTTTTCAAAATTTTGTTTTGATTAATTATTTTTAATTGCTTATAATTTTTATTCATATTAATTATTAAATATTCTATTATTTATTATTTATTAATATTAATCATTAAACATTTTATGAAATAGTACAAACTGAATTCAAAGTTACCAAATAGTTTATTATTGGGTAAAATAGTAAAATTAAGCAATTTCAAATGTTGAAGAATTAATCCACCACAAACAACCTTATCTATTCAGAGCTTTTAAAAAATAGAAAAGTAAAAATGTTGTTTTTCAGATTAGACACAAATAATATCTTTTTAACTTTTTAGATTTTAGGTTTATCAAACACCACCTTATTTAGGAGAAATTCTATAGACCAAAATATGGATGATGGGTCGGTTTTTCAAAAGATAGATAAAATGAATAATGTAGTCTTTTGAAAGCATTTGAAGGCTACTAACAGAATCTAAAGCTCTATGGTCATGAGTGATTAAAGCAAAATACTTAGAAGAAAAATCAATTTTTAATGAATCAAGGAAAAATAGTACTTTGTGTGGTGGAATCAAGTTCTCTTGCTAATCAATGACTTTTGGAGTAATATGTGCTAATGATGGGTCTATAATAAGAAAAGACCTATTGTTAGGATTAAACTCTGAATTACCGATTAATTAGTATGGCAAACAAGAAAAAATAATTGAGGAATATGTGAACTATAAAGCAAATAATAAGAGCAAAAGAAAGGTAAAGATGGCACCAGATTTATGTGGTTCGATCAAAGAGACCTACATCCACGGGAGAAGAAAGAAAAACATGTTTATTCATGTCCTTGATGAGAGAACTACAAACTGACCACCTTACTAGTGCCGAAATGCCTTTAACAAAGCCTTGAAGCACTCAAAAAAGGGCATAGACTACTGCTTTGAGCTAGTGTGAGAGAAACCCTTAATGGTAGCAGAGAAGAAGAAGAACGATCCAAACAGAGTATGAGCAGATCTTGTCAGAAGATGGTGATGAAGTTCTCTCAATCTTTTCAGCCTTCTAATGCTCTCTCTCTCCATACACATACTACCCCTAGGAGGCACCCCTTTTATAGAAGAAAATAGGGAAGTGGAGAAGTCACAATAAGTGTAGCAGTTTTTTGTGCTGTAATTGTGACTGTTACAACATTCATCTCAAAAGATAAATGTAGCAGTTTTTGGTGGTGTAATTATGACTGTTACAACATTCATACCAAAAGATAAATGTAGCAGTTTTGGTGGTGTAATTGAGACTGTTACAACATTCATACCAAAAGATAAATATAGTAGTTTTGGTGGTGTAATTGAGGCTGTTGAATTACTTAGCCACACAAACGTCAATAATCTCCACCTTGGCAATAATTCAAACAACAAATCTCCCTCTCTAAATGCCCCAAGGGCATCAAGCATCAAATGAGACAAGACCCACCAAGTCGATGCAAGCATCAAACTTGGATGATGGCAATGGCTTTGTCAACATATCAGTAGGATTCTTAGCAGAAGCTATTTTGTTGAGCAAAACATGATCATCCTCAATAATATCATGAACAAAGTGATAACGCACATCAATGTGCTTGGTTCTCTCGTGAAACATCTGGTCATGAGTCAAATGTATGGCACTCTGACTGTCACAATAGATCACTGTAGCCTTCTGTCTACCTGTGAGTTCACCAACCAGATTTTGTAACCATAAAGCTTCCTTAGCAGCACCAACCATAGCCATATACTCAGCTTCAGTCATAGACAAAGCAACAGTCGACTGAAGTGAAGCTTTCCAACTAATAGAGGTACTCCCCAAAGTGAAGCAATAGCCAGTGAGAGATCTCCTCCGATCAAGATATCCAGCATAATCAGAATCACAATAACTGGCAAGCTTCTCTGTGGATCTTCCAAACTCAAGGTAGAAATTAGATGTACCTCTCAAATACCTAAGGATCCACTTCACTGCTTCCCAATGAGCCTTCCCCGGACAGGACATATAACGGCTCACAACGTTGACTGCCTGAGCAATATTTGGACGCGAGCATACCATAGCATACATGATGCTACCAACAGCACTACAGTAAGGCACACGAGCCATATAGACCTTCTCCTCATTAGACTTCGGTGACTGCTTCGCCGATAATTTAAAGTGAGCTGCTAGAGGAGTGGAGACAGGTTTGGCATCTGACATGCCAAAATGATCAAGAACTTTCTCAATATAGTTCTGTTGACTAAGAAACAGTTTCCCGTTCTCACGATCACGAATAATCTCTATACCTAGAATTTTTTCGCTGGACCCAGATTCTTCATCTCGAACTCACTATTCAAGAGAGACTTCAACTTCACAATTTCAGACTTATTCTTAGAAGCAATGAGCATGTCGTCAACATATATTAACAGATAAATGAAGGAATCATCAGAGAGCTTCCTGAAATAAACACAACTGTCAAAGGCACTCCTGGGATAACCGCTAGAAGTCACAAAAGCGTCAAAGCGCTTATACCACTGCCTCGGAGACTGCTTAAGGCCATATAGAGACTTCTTCAACAAGCAAACATGGTATTTCTTTCCTTCTACAACAAAACCATCTAGTTGTTTCATATAAATCTTCTCTTTCAAATCACCATGCAAGAATGCAGTTTTAACATCTAACTGCTCTAATTCCATGTCATGCATAGCTACTAAAGCAAATAAGGTACGAATAGAAGAATGTTTAACAACAGAGGAGAAGATTTCGGTATAGTCAATACTTGCAACTTGACTGAAACCCTATGCCACTAACCTTGCTTTGTGTCGAGCATCCTCAACACCAGGAATGGCCTCCTTAGTCTTATAGACCCACTTGCACCCAACTATTTTCATCTTTGGTGGTGGTGATACAAGCTCCCATGTGCCATTCTTTTCGAGGGATGCAATCTCCTCTTCCATGGCAATTAACCACTTACCACTGTCTGGAATGGATATGGCTTCATCGTAAATGGTCGGATTGGTAGTTCTATCTACCTCACAAGCGAGGGTCAATGCATAAGACACACAATCATCAAATCTGCTTAGTGGTCTTATCGGTCGCCTCAGTCTATCTTTGGCAATAGTATGCGACTCCTAACTGGGCTGAACATCATCCGATGTGATTGGCTCATCTGAAATAGACTGAGAAGGCTGTGAAGATGGACTGGACTCGACCTCCACCTGCATTCGATCATCTTGTGATGTACTTGAATCACCAGCAACAAAATCCTCCTTCCTTGGAGATAACATGTGTGATTCATTAAATATAACATCACGACTAATAATAATTTTCTTGCTCGAAGGGCAAAACAACTTGTAACCCTTTACACCAGAGCCATAGCCCACGGAAATACATTTCTTGGCTCTAGGTTCTAACTTTCCATCATTAACATGAGTATAAGCAGGACAACCAAATATTCTTAAAGATGAATAATCAATAAAAGTACCTGACCAAATCTCAAATGGAGTCTTAGCCTCGAGAGTTGAATGCGGAGATCGGTTCACCAAATAGGCTGCCATGGAAACTGCCTTGGCCCAAAAGGACTTATCCAAACTTGCATTGGACAACACGAAACGAGCCCTTTTCAAGAGTGTGCGGTTCATCCGCGCTGCCACACCGTTCTATTGTGGTCGACCAACACAGGTGCGGTGTTTAATGATACCTTCCTTCAAACAATAATTTGTAAAGTCAAACTCACAAAACTCGAGCCCTTTATCAGTCCTCAACCTTTTAATCTGCCTTCCTGTTTGCTTCTCGATCATAGTTTTCCACTGCAAGAAGACTTCAAATACATCATTTTTATTTTTGAGAAAATACACCCATACCTTTCTGGAGAAATCATCGATAAATGACAGAAAATAATTTGCTCCACCCTTCGAAGAAACACGAGAAGAGCCCCATAAATCTGAATGGATATAATCAAGTGTACCTTTGATCCTATGTATCCCTTTGGCAAAACTAACCTTTTTGTGTTTACCAAACGCACAATGTTCACAAAATTCAAGAGTACCTATGACATGCCCACAAAATAAGCCCCACTTGCTCAAAGGAGTCATCCCTTTCTCGCTCATATGTCTGAGCCTCATATGCCACATCTTTGTAAGATCTTCCTAGGACATGGATGACGAGACCAAAGCAGAAGATTTTATCACAGTACTTCCTTGCAATACATATAATCTACCAACCTTGTTAGCTTTCATAACTACCAAAGCACCTTTGGTTACCTTAAGAACTCCACCTTCAGCTGAATATTTGCAACCCCTAGAGTCGAGTGTACCCAAAGTAATCAAGTTCTTCTTTAGATCAGGAACATTGCAGACTTTATTTAATTTCCTCATAATACCATCATGCATACGCACCCGGACGGTCCCTTTACCGATAACCTTGCAAGCTGCGTTGTTGCCCATCAAAACAACTCCACCATCAAAATGTTCATATGTGGAGAATGCACTTTTGTCGGGACACATGTGGTAAGAACATCCTGAGTCCATAATCCATTCTGAACCCTTCCTTGCAACTGCATCTGCAATTAGCAAAAGATCATTCTCTGACTCATCTGCCACAACACTTGCTTTGGCATGAGAATCTTTCTTTGTGTCACCACTTGCCTG
The DNA here is from genome assembly GCF_056320005.1 of Nelumbo lutea. Taxonomy (NCBI): domain Eukaryota; kingdom Viridiplantae; phylum Streptophyta; class Magnoliopsida; order Proteales; family Nelumbonaceae; genus Nelumbo; species Nelumbo lutea. The sequence goes on along the minus strand of NC_142685.1, from coordinate 68,864,240 downwards.
ATGTTTCTGCTTATTTTGCAACTTGAAACATTCAACCTTAACATGTCATTTCTTTTTGCAATAGTTGCAAGTCAAATTACGATGCTTTGACTTAGACCGACCCTTTGACTTACTGCTGCCACTTCTTTCAGGTGGCCTGCCACGAACAATGAGACCCCGGCTGCAGAGTTACTCGGATTATTGGTCAGCTGATTATCAATCAGTTCGCGTTGTAACAATGCATTCTTTACATCTTCAACTGTAATATCCTCACGCCCATACAATAAGGTCTCTCTAAAATGCTTATATGATGCAGGTAAAGAACATAAAAGAGTGATAACCAGATCTTCATCATTAATTACAACATCAATATTTTGTAGATCCATGACAATCGAGAAGAACTCATCAAGGTGGGTTTTAATCGAGTTACCCTCCCGAAAACGAAGGTCCTTAAGTATGTTTTTCAGTAGAAGCCGATTGGTCACGCTCTTTGTCATATAGAGTGACTCCAACTTGAGCCACAATTATGCTGTAGAGGTTTCTTTAGGAACTTTACGAAGAACCTCGTTCGATAAGCACAAATGAATAGCCGACATGGCTTTCATATCAATCTCCTCCCACTTTTCATCGGACATGGATTTAGGCTTTTTCTTTTGCCCTGCCAAGGCTTTCTCCAAGCTGTTCTAAATCAGAATTGCTCTCATCTTGAGCTTCCATAGACCAAAATTCACAGATCTATCAAATTTCTCAATGTCAAACTTCATTGATGCCATTAGTAAAAAAATTAATTGGTAAATAATCCCAAAACAATGCTCTAATACCAGTTTGTTAGGATTAAACTCTGAATTACCGATTAATTAGTATGGCAAACAAGAAAAAATAATTGAGGAATATGTGAATTATAAAGCAAATAATAAGAGCAAAAGAAAGGTAAAGACGACACCAGATTTACGTGGTTCGGTCAAAGAGACCTACATCCACGGGAGAAGAAAGAAAAACATGTTTATTCATGTCCTTGATGAGAGAACTACAAACTGACCACCTTACTAGTGTCAAAATGCCTTTAACAAAGCCTTGAAGCACTCAAAAAAGGGCATAGACTACTGTTTTGAGCTAGTGTGAGAGAAACCCTTAATGGCAGCAGAGAAGAAGAAGAACGGTCCAAACAGAGTATGAGCAGATCTTGTCAGAAGATGGTGATGAAGTTCTCTCAATCTTTTCAGCCTTCTAATGCTCTCTCTCCATACACATACTACCCTTAGGAGGCACCCCTTTTATAGAAGAAAATAGGGAAGTGGAGAAGTCACAATAAGTGTAGCAGTTTTTGGTGGTGTAATTGTGACTGTTACAACATTCATCTCAAAAGATAAATGTAGCAGTTTTTTGTGGTGTAATTATGACTGTTACAACATTCATACCAAAAGATAAATGTAGCAGTTTTGGTGGTGTAATTGAGACTGTTACAACATTCATACCAAAAGATAAATGCAGTAGTTTTGATGGTGTAATTGAGACTGCTAAATTACTTAGCCACACCAAACATCAACACCTATAAATAAGGAAGACAACAAAATGAAGGTTAAAGATCCACCACTTGATAAAGGGAGGTGAAATGAAATCTTAATATTCTTTTTTTTTTTTGCTATTAGAATCTACAATAGGAGAGACATTTAGAACTGAGTTGCTTTTGAAGAGACCTACAACTGCAAGTAACATTAGAGTCCCTGAAGTATGTCCCTAAGGTAAGCAAAAAGAGATCAAAGGATGAAGTGAAGGCATGGGAGTAGAAAGAGGGTTAGACTGCATGTGTTTAATTCCATTCGTAGGTAGCTTTCTTGACTGGGCCAAGGAGTCCATGCAGGATTTCCTTATCTAGTTCCTAGCTCACAAAGGTTCGTCCGAGTCCGGATCACCTGCCCACGAGAACTCTGCCCATGCCTACTCATAATACACTACACCCCGTGAATTAGGAACATCTCCCCCTACATAATACTATGTAGAGGATGAGATGTTCTCCATGTGTGGTTCCGATAAATGTGGGCAGAATTCTTGTGGGCAAAAGATACGAACTCGGTTCATCCAGTCAGCCGACCTAATAACATGGACTTTGATTCCAGCTTTCACATAAGTCATCAATGAGTTTCCAAGAATGCCCCTTTGTTCATGGCCATGTGGCAAGTTTGGATTTGGACCACACTATTGAGCCTTATCAAATTTATTTGAACGTGAATCTTCAAAGCACATACTACATGTCATCCCAAGCAAACAAATATCCAAAGACAAACTATAATGGAAAAAAATCGAACTCTTTTGTGTATTTAGTAGAATCAACGTATCATGAATTATTCATTACTCTACTCAAGGTTTCAAATATTTTTATGCAAAACCTTTTAGGAGGTCTTAACCAAAGACAAACTAAAGAACCTATTAGTAGGATTGTGTTTGGTTTAAAAGAAAAGGTAAGGAAAGGAAAAAAAAATGGGGTAGGAAAACTTGTATTAGGTAAGGGAATCTCTTTGTGTACTTTGTAATCAAGCAAAGGAAACAATGAATCACCTATTTTCTTTCCATTTTTGCAAGAGCATTATCGATGGATACTCAAATGGGGATTAGTCCATATAGAATTGGTTCCAACCCATCCATGAGGTTGTTGAAGAATGACAAGAAAGAAATTACATGATTACATGAAATAAGATGTATTTTTAATCCATGAGCAATTACAACATTGGAATGAAATTAAGACTATTTAATATATAATCTTAACAGCTAGCTCATCCATTGTTTGTGGATTGTTCTTTGAATCCTTATGTGGAAACACTAGCTACTTGGTTTGCTTTTACAACTAACTATAATAGAGTAATTGGTAATTGTGGTAGCAAGACAACAATGTAAAGCTCAAAGTGGAATAAATGCATAATAGTGGGCTCTCAACATAATACTAGAGGCAACTTGGAATAGAGGAGTTAAAGAAATTACTATCTTCTCAAATGTAGCAAGCCTTGTGTATAAGTTAAGAGGAAAAGATACTAATATGGTTGGTTGTGGACAACAAAACCTCTATTAGAGATAGCCTTAGAATGGGTCAAATCTTTTCACAAGTTTTTTATTTGTTAGGTAAATAGATCAAAGAATGCCTTAGATCATTCTATGGCATATAAAGTTTGTAAGTATAGCCAAGACTCATTACATCAGTTCCCAACTTCCCATATGCTAGGAAGAATGTGATTATGTTTATATCCTTTGTAAATGCATGGGAGTGCAAATAGGTTGAAGGTAAATGTTGGTTTAATTTTTATTTCAGATTTGACCATGTCTTGTTTGTCTGTGAAGGGTAAAATGGGAAGTAAAATGGTGCATGTAGTCCCAATTTATGCAAGAGATTTGAGGTGGGAGAGGAGGGTTATTCGTCTAGAAGTGAAGTAGGAAGCAAGATGATGTGTTCCCACTTTATATGAGAGTGAATTGAGATAGGAGGAATGTAGTGCAAAATTTGCATTAGTTTTTGAGATGTAAAATTTACATTACAAATGCAAATAAACAAAAGTACAAATTTTGTAATAGGTAAGAGTGAAAATCACAGTTACAAACAAACAAATGCAAAACTGAACTTAATGATGTAACCCATAATCATGGTTCAAGAAATATAGAATCATATGGTTAAGTTATATCACTGCGTGCAAAATGTGTGTCTGATTCGAATTTATACGGTAATTAATATTTGGGACCGATTAATAATTATCATTAATAATTAATATTCATTAAAAAAATCCATTCTATTACAGGTGTAGGGAATTCATACGGTAATTAAAATAATTTATACGGTAAAATTTGTGTCTGGTTCAAGAAGTGATATTATCATTAATAATTAATATTCATTAAAATAATCAATTCTATTACAGGTGTAGGGAATTCATATTTGGGACCGATTTCTGGAGACATGAATAGGCAAAACAAACTCAGGACCAAGTGTTGGAGCAAGATTATTGTTCACAAATGCTAATTCTGCACTCTTCGGAGGACCTTAACTGCTCGGGCATTTTGCCATTCTCTTCTTCCTCCATTTCTTCCCGTGAATTGGGCAATCGATGAGATCCAACATCCTGTGGCTCAACCCACACAACCGATGTGGTGGCGATTTTCGATAACCCTCCACAGAAATGGTTGCCTACCCAACAGCAAGAGAATAACTCGGTTGCAATAGTCGAGTCACGTTGCTTGATTACTTCAGTCCATTGTAGTGATATCAAGCATGGTTTTCAAAACCGGACCGGACCGGAAAAATCGGGTCCGGTTCCGTTTTCTTTAAAAACCGGATTTTTTCTTAAAACCATTAATTTTGGTTAGCGAACTGTTGAACCGGGTGATTAATCGTTCGAATGATTTTGACCTTTTTTTTTTTTAATTTTTATTTATTTTTGTCAGAATAGGTTAAGCGTTCGATTCAAATGGTTGGACCGTTCAACCCGATAACCAGACCCCTGACCAGTTCGGTCACCGAGTCGATTTTAAAAACCATGATATCAAGTACTTATCTGCTCTTCCTTTCTCCATCCTCATCACCTATCCTGAAATAGAGCGCACACACAGTAGATTAAAGAGTTGAAGTTTTCTTCCACTCAATTTCATTTTTCCTCCATCCTCTCTCTCTCTCTCTCTCTCTCTCAAAGATTTAAGAATTATGACCACTAATGACACGTAAGAGATTGTTTTAGAATCGACTTCAGCTCTCTTATCTACTACAAAAAAAAAAAAAAAAACCAAGAAAACGAGCAACAAAACCCACATTGGTTAGAGTGAAATTTGATCAATTGTTTTGATGAAAAACTACTTCTACCTAATTTGCCACCACGACAACTATGTCAACTACCTCAGCAAGTAAAGCTTCTTTGTCTTGTTGGAGAGTGTTGTAGCTTTCCTTGAGAGTGTCTCATAATTAGATTTCATTAATGGCAGTGGGAAACTTATGCACCAGCATCGGAGATCAGTCCCATTGAAGAACGGTTTTTCAAAATTTTCATTAGCTGGATTTTATTTTGAAATTTTCAAGAATAGTGGAGAGCAAATTTGATGTCTCCTTTTTTTGCCGTTAGCACTTGCCAATATTGTCAATTGTTAGAAACAGTAGGAATACTTTAAGACAATATGTAAACAGTGATGGTAGCCAATTAGCTAAATCATAAGGATAGTTTAAGAAATTTGCCCTATTTGAAATGATAATATAGTACATGTTATTATAAAAATAATATACAAATGTTTAAAAATAAAAAAGATTAGAAAAATAAGAGTATCAAAAATAAAAATGTATAAAAAAATCATGTTATTAAAAAATAATATAAGATAATAATAAAAGTTGCTTAGAGGACAAAATATTAAAAAATGGTAAATCAATAAATGAAATTGTTTAATATATTAAAAATAATTTTAATAACATGATAAAAATGTTGTAAAATGATTAAAATATTAAAAAATTGTAAATTATTAAAAGGACAAAAATGCATCATGATATTAGCACAATTCATTAGCAAATATTGCTTGAAAAATTCTAGCCAATACCAAACTTCATAAGCATTTGGAGATTCCCATTCGTTTACATACGGTACACATAGTTCAAAAGCAAATGTTTACATACATAGTATATTGCTATGAATCTGCCATTAACCCCTACTAGGAATATAAGCAATGCAAATAAAAATGATCGGAACTGGGCTAGGTGGGGCACATTAGCTTATAGATGTTATTTAAGGTCATGAATTTCATGAAAAAAACCATTGCAAGTCATACATTTAGAGTTAGAAATATGCAATATTAGATTATAAATGTTCTCCAAGAATGTGACCAATCTTCTTACATTATCCCAGTTTTCATTATTAAGTTTCTCTTTTTCCTCCCTCTCCCTAAGTCCATTTTCATAATAGGGGTCTTGTTCTTTAAACCTTTTAAATGCCCTTTGAAATTTTTGGACAACCTCTAACATTATGTATACGTTGAATTCTATTTTCATTAAGAGACAATAATTTATTACTTTGAATAGGGGTCTTGTTCTTTCTCAATTTATGCTTTAAATTTTTGCAACCTATATGGACATTACCTTGCATTTCTAATTGCATGTCTAACACTCACAACCAAATCATTCAATTCTTTCAAACCACCTTCGAAAAATTTTCATTCAATACACTACCCCCAAATTGTTAATTTATTCTTTATATAATAAATGGCTTGACTGTTAAAACTTGCACTGTCTACAGTAATGGTAAGAACTCTCTCAATATCTCAATAAAGGAGGCACTTCTCGATTGTCTTACCAATTATCTCACCCTTGTGACCAGATATTAGAATCATGGTTTTTAAAAACGAATCGGTGATCGAACCGGTCAAGGGTCCGGTTACCGGTTTAAATGGTCCGACCATTCGACCCGAATGGCTTGCCTGTTCTAACAAAAAAATATAAAAAATTTTAAATTTTGAAAAACGGTCAAAACTGTTCAAACAGTTCAAACAGTTAACCAGCCGGTTCAGCGGTTTACTGACCAAAATCAACAGTTTTGGAGGAAAACGAAACCGGTCAGGTGACCGGTTCCTGGTTTTTCCAGTCCAGCCGTCCGGTCCGGTCCTGTCCGGTTTTGAAAACCATGATTAAAACAAAATTCAAAAGTCTTTTATGTAATTTCCAATCATTATCTATAAAATAAACTATGAGGACCATATAGTTGATTTGTTGCAATGAAGTCCATGTGTCTGAAAAATTCTTTAGCTTGATTTTTTCTATGAAAGCCTTTAACTTTACCATTTCACCTAAATATAATTGGAAACAATCTCTAGCAATTGTGACTCGTGATAGAACACAGAATTTTGGTTCCATACGGTCACAACTATAACATAAGCAAGAACCTTTCTTAAAGCATTATGATCAAACTTTTGATATGTAAGAGTATTCATTCTCTCTCCCTCCTTTGTGGTACTTGATAGTTGTATTTGCTTTGAATCATGTGACTCTTGTAAGGATAGTTCTTGTTTTACTCATGTGATTCCAAAGGTTACTAGTCTCATTTAGTTTAAGTTAAGTGAAATGATCACATACCTGCCCTTCATTTCTGCCCTCTTATAAGTTTCGTTATTTTTCAAGGTTTAATCACGAGTCTCATGTTGAGTTGGTGATGGTGGATTTGTACCATCGACCTTAGTTTTATTTGTATTTTCCTCAACTTGGTGACATCTGATACCAAAACAAAAAAAAAAAAAAAAAAAAAAAAAAACAATTTTAAAAAATCAATCTAACAAAAAAAAGTTTGATGACCAATCAAATAATGAAAAAATGGTTAAATAAAATTATTAATTCATAATTCATGTCTAATTGTCTACTATTAATAAAGAGTTAATGATGAACAAAGGCAAATTGTTCAACCATTTTGATAACCTTGTAATAGGCACCTTTTAATGTAATTACTTGCTTAGTTTTCTTGTAGATATTGAACAAGCTAGGGATTAGGCCATTTTCCTCTTCTTTTATTTCTTCTCTTTTTTTTTATTTATTAAAAATTTTTACTTCCAAAATGATATACATAAAATATCATTCTTTCTGAAATGAACATGGGGAAATTTTAAACCTTTTAGATTAGACAGGCATGTTCGAAAATTTGGAAATAAACAAGGGGAAAAGCTTAAATAATAGTATTTTAGTTTATTAGTCCTTTTTGAAACCTATTAAAATTGGGCTAATAATTAATAAACTTGTTCTGTTATTAGTTTAGACCTATTAGGTTATTACATCATATCAAACTAATAAGTTTGTTTTATTATTGTTTTTAGTTTAAACATATTAGTTTCATGTGTTTTGCACTTCTATTGGTCATTTTAAATAATTGCTAATAAATGATACAGAAAATTCCCAATTAGTACCTTGTACTTTGGGCCTAGTGCCACTTTGGTCCCTAAACTTTAAAGTGTGACAATTTAATACATGAACTTTCAAAACCTGCTAATTTAGTACCTACCGTTAACTAGCCTGTTAATTAACCGTTAAGTGGCATTTGAAAAGACACAAATGCCCTTCAGGTGTCATCTAGTTTTCTTTATCAACCATCCAAAAGTTAAAAAAAAAAAATGAACAGTCCAAAATCCTTGCCTTTTATATTCAAGAAAGTTGTGGTCACCAGAATGTCATCTGAGATGTGACCCCAACTTTATTAATTTGAAGAGGTAAGGATTTATGATTGTTCATTTTTTGTTAAAGTTTGGATGGTTGATAAAGAGAATTAAATGACACTAGAAGGGCATTTTTGTCTTTTCAAATGCCACTTAACATCTGGTTAACGGTAGGTATTAGATTGGCACGTTTTAAAAGTTTGGATACTAAATTGTCGCAATTTAAAATTCAGGGACGAAAGTGGCACTAGACCCAAAGTACAAGGTACTAATAAGCTATTAGTGTTAGATCGGACTAATAATAATTAATAAAAATAGCTTTGAATAATAAATAACTTAATAACTAATAAAAATATTAGTTTAGAATCTTCATACCAGATTTGGAGAGTTTGAGTGAAGGATGATTTTTTATTCAAAAAAAAATTGAATAATAAAATGTTTTGTAATGGTCTTGTCATCTTGCGCCTAATTAGAACTAAAAGACTTTGCATACCATGGTTCTATTTTTTTCATACCTTTTAGTTCGGAAAGATGTCATTAGGTTTGAAAACTAAAATGTTTTTCTATTTAAAATGTTTTGAATAATTTAAGGTTTTACATGTTTTTAAACACCCTTAATCGGAAATAAAAAGTTTCGCAAACCTGTAAACTGAACTAAAAATAAAAAGAATAAATTATTAAGATACTAAATTTCATTAACTAAATCCCTAACCCCTTTGTGATCTATGAACTAAAAAATAATATTGAATGACATAACATGCATGTAAACTTATTTTATACATCATATAATATAAAATATTATATATAAAATAAATTATACATGCTATAATATTTATATATAAAATATATAATATAATGTAAAATAACATGTATATACATGTGTATACATTATACACTAAATATATATGGGCCGGGTTAGGCCCATCTGAGCTTGAAGTATTAAGCCCAAGCCCAGCCCTAAAATTTATGGACCTGATGTAGACCCGGGCCCAGACCGGACCTGAACACAAAACCCAGGCCTAAGCCCAGAATTTCCGGGCTGGGCTGAAATGATCAAAATGAGGGTGAATGGAAATGCTACCAGCTCCTTGCCCTTTTCGGACCCAGTTCGGGTATACAAATTCGGACATTTGGGTCCAACCAGTGTAACTGGATTCTCTAAAGGAACATAGGATGTTCAAATATTGGCCTTGGGCCCAAGGGAAGCATCGATGATTCTGGGGCTTAATGATATCTGCGCGAGTTCTTTGAACTCTCAAGGACAACTCTTTACCTAAAAAAAAAAAAAAAAAAAAAATCTCTCAAGGACAACTGGACAAGGATCTTGACTCACCGGTTTGATGAGTCTGTATCGATGTTTTCAGAACCGGACGGCTTGTAGATCCGTTTTTGCCATTGGGTCACATGTCAACTGGTCTGGTTGTCCCACTCCGGAAAATAATATAAAAATTGGAAAATAAATAATAAATAGCAAAATACCATCACTCAAGTCTTACATAAATCGGGTCAAATTTTTGGAAAAGTAGTTGTCAAAAACTATTTATTTATTTTTCCTTTGGGTTGTGTTGTTGGCTCAATGACTGGTCCAATTGTCCGGTCTGATCCGAGTCATAAAACACTGATTTTCCTTGAAACATAAAAAAGTTCCATAAAATAAAGAAAAATGTCCAAATCAGATGGTTAGAAATCGTTGATCGGTGGGCTCAGGTACTTGAAGGTTGAAAGTTGAAACACATGGGCCCTAGACCCATCCGCCATCCTACCGTCGATCGTCATGTCTTTCGAACGTCAGATCCGATTCCTAAATGGGAAATGGATATGATAATGACCCGAACCGATAGGTGATCTTCCGGGCCCATTAAATACTGAGATGGGTGTGTCAAAGTACATCGGATACCGATCACCAGCCCTCCTTGAAATAACCACTTGGTGGCAATAATTGGGTGTTGTCCATGTCTCGTTTATTTGGCAGTTTTTTTATTAAATAAATCGGTCCGTTTGCAAGTTGGCACACGAAATCTCCTACGTGGGACCCAGCAACAACGTGTCCCACTATAATTCCCCTCTTTAAACCTGAACTGGCACGTGCATTTCTGCACGGTGGACAACAGCAGGAGGGCCCTACATGTACAGTTGTCATTGCAAAGTTTAGCTAAATAACTTGACACTCTCAACAGTCCTAGTTTACACGTGGCAACTATCGAACTATTTATCTAATAAAAAAGTTGACACCTGGCAAACGATTCAAGTGGCGCTTTGGTAGTTTAAGAGAAAACAGGGGCATTTTTTTGAATAGTCCAGTCAAACGAGTTGAAAATTGAAATTAGTTAGACACGGGAGTTTTTTTATGAATAAATTACAATTTAATTTAATTCCGAGGTTGGTGACTAACTTACGCCAGGGAGCTGAGTGCTAACCAATAACCATAATGGGCTGGACCACACTCGATCTGTGCCGGTGGTCATGCGCGACAGACAAAGGGTTATGGGTGTATGATCGTATCGAGTATAGAGTGGTGAAGTGAAGCCCCGGAAATCCCTGAGCTCCCCCAGCGTACTTTAGCCGAGGCGGTCCCTCATCCTCGCCGGCTTTTCTCAGATCAGTGATTGAGTCAGAGTCTAATTTAATGCGACATAAGAAGACGAGTTGGCACAGTAAAAGGAGAAAGAGGGAGGAGGGAGAGAGAGAGAGTCTGTGCATGTCTGAGTGGGAGAGTGGATTCTTCGAATTGGATCGTGGAAGAAGAAGAGGTCGGATCTCGAAAGGTGATTCATTTGGGAAAAAGATCGACCAGATAGAGACCGAGTTTGACTCATTGATTTGATTGGTAGGTCGATCCAAAAAGGGCGTCTTTTGCTTTTCTTCGATGTTGATTCCACGTTGTTTCTCACTTCGCAGCTGCACTTCGATGCTCTACTGTAATGGCGTTTTGAATGATTCAAGGTTAGTTCAGGTCTTCGATTCTTTTTTGATGTTTTGTTTCCTCTCCTACTACATTCATCTGTTGGGGAGTGCAATTTTGATGCTTTTTTGGTTTACTTTTACTAGATTTGGCTTGTTTATACTGCATTTGAAATTTGAACTTGTGATCTGTAGATCTTCATTGTACATTTGTACTGATTAGTGAATTGTGATCGTGTCACTTGGCGGGATGGGTTTTGGTGGGTTTAATGTAGTTATGGAGAGTTTATTTTTGTTTTTGTTTTCATTGTATTTGAGTTTGGGTTTTTGGCAGTCGGTGGCGGATTTGGGATTCCTTGTTAACTCTATTTTTGTGCTCCTAGGCGTATGCATCTGTTTCTTGTATCACGTGGGTTGTGGGTTTCATTTGAGGATAGACCAGAGCAGTTGCATCTAGGAATTGGTCTTTGACGTGAGAATTTGGGTTTTAGTGATCGTGATCGTTTCATTGCAGTCTTGATGGTGTTGGTGAAGATTTGACTGGGATTTCTGTAAAATCTGGATAAATGAAGATATTTAGTATGGGCAAAGAAAAGACAGATGGGTGCTTCGGAAATGGATGAAGTCACCAAATGGTTGAAACTTATTCTCTCTTGATAGAATTTAAATACAGGCCATTGTTTTCATGCAGTTCTTATACGATCCACTATCCATTTGATTCTTAAGCAATGGGGAGTTTCCTTGTTGTGGTACATTCTGTCTCTGATGCCCTATTTTTTTGCATTTGATTTCCACTTCTTATGTTGCTCTTCCTTTTTCGTCCTTGTGTCCTACAAGTCACCCACATTTCGTTCTTCTCGAGGATGCAGTCTGGGAAATAGATTAACACATTACGTGCGTGAATTTCAGTTTATTTGGGTCGTCCTAAGGAATTTATGGACAAAAAATTTATACTCTTGGGTGATAGTCTCTGTATCTGTTCTGTCAAGTTTTGTTAAAGGATTTGGAAATGGGGAAGTAGTTGCAGTCCATAAAACCAGCAGATGTTACAAGCTGAGAATTTCTGTTCTTTTTGCTGCTTACCGTTTAAAAGTGTGACAATAAAGTTACTTGAGCTACAACTGGTTTTGTTGACTTGCCTTCTATTGACATTTTGCCTTGTTCAAATTGATCTTTCTTTTAACAATTATCATATTTACATTCTCTACATGTTTTTATGCGATTCAAACATCTTGTATTTGCTTGTGCTCAGGTTTGTTTATTGTACTTGGCTCTGCATCACATGGTTCCGCTAACATTAGCCTAGGGTCCCATTTCTAATTTAAGATTTTTTTTCATTTCTTGGGCCCCTCTGACCTGAAAGACTTTACAGACCGATCTTTCATGCAACTCCCATTCCTGCACCTGCACTGCATATGACTCTACTTCATGTTGCTTTTTATGGTTAGGGTTTGACTAGAACCTTTGTGGTAGAGGATATATAAATTGTGAAATTCATTCAAGGATGGAATGAAAGTAGACTTGTCTGTAACTCTGTATATTAATTTCCTTGTTAGGAGCCATTTTTCTGTTCAGCATTATGGTTTGCCATGCTGTGCTTTCCTGGCATCATTAAAAACTTCCCTAGATGCGGAGTTTATGAGAATTTCAGGTAAGGCATGCCGATGAGTAAAGGTTTGGTATTGAGACTTGAGAGGTATTATTAACAAATTAGTTTTAACACGCATTGCTATAAGAGGATTTATGCATGATGAGAGGCCAGAGCTGTGACTTTCAAAATCCAACCATACAATTTTAGAGGGAAGGAGGGAGGGATCCTCTCTCTGTTTGTCTCACTCATTCACCCACTCACTCACTCACTCACACGGTTACTGTTAGATGAGATGCTGCTCCAAATTGTTCATAGAAAAAGGTGATATGATTCTAGTTAATATGAATTGGTAGTCCAGGATATATGTGCGCAACTCCAGAGTCCAGCCAGTTGAGTTGGATATTATGAATGTTAAGTTGGAGGCCTTAAAGAATCCAATGCTGTCAGGAATTGGAGGGGTCATTCAGCAAAACAACAGGTGGAATTGTTTCAGTGTGTTTTTCTTGGTTATAATACAGCAAAGGAGTGCCAAGTTGATATTACTAGAGTTGGTAAAAAGAATATTACTTTGACAGCTGCAGCTTAGACAATTTGGGTGATTCAGGTATCAGAGGAGCTGTAAGGTAACGGGGAAGTATCCTACTAAGCGTTTCAGGATCTGTTGGCATGGGGTACTCAGTTAGATCAGAGCTGCTTGCTCTAGTGCAAACTTTAAAACTTGTTCTATCAGAATGTTGGACAGATTTACAGGTTGAAGACTGTTGAAGTATTCAGACTGTAATGTGTAGTCGTGTATGAGGAATGGTATTGTTTTATGAAGTACATTTATATTCAGAGACTTCAATGCAATATCACCTCATTTGGGTCTTTCTTTTTTGTAAGTTTGGCTAGTTCTAATATTAATAATGAGACTATTAATATTAGAGAGGGACATAGGCTTGTGTGGTATTTTTAGACTATTTTCTCATTTCTTCTGTCTTCTTTCTTCTTTCTGATTATCAAAACAAGATAATACCAGAGCAACAAGGAGAAAAATCCAATGATGTTGAAGATGTTGACAGTGCCTTCAGATTTGTTCTTTAGCTTTAGATTTATTAATTAAATCTCTTGATTATCTAATATTCTCCTATGGTTTTTATTTATTGTTCTTTCTTGTTATCTTTTATTCAGTTAATATTTATTGTTTGGCATTTTGGGTTTTCTGTCAACCATCTTGTTAGTTTGATCCCCCTACTTGTAATTTATTTATCGTCTTCTGGTTCCTGCCATTAGATATGATTTTACTATATTTAGTAAGTTGTGATTTTACCATAAAGAAGTAATTATAAGAACTACTATAAATAGTAGTAATGGGAGTTCTATAAAGAAAACTTTCAGAAATTATTTTAAGTACCAAATTTACTATAAATAGTAATTTTTACTAAAAATAGTATTCTTGTGCTATTGGTTGCCAACTTCTCACCATCCTTTGCATCCTTGGGGAGAATCCCGCCACAGATCCCCACTTTCTCATCACATCATTGGTAGTGAAATCTGCAAATAGCTCCAAAGTCTTTATCCATTGTGCTACTTTCACCATAATGTTTTCAATATAGCCTCCTTGCTTCTCCAACTTTCCTAAAAAAATATGTGCATTCCTTTCTTCTTAGATTGTCCAAAGCAATGCAGCTCATGGGTCAAACATTCGTCCAAACTAACAGGGATAGTTCACCCCCAAATACATAAGACAAATGGACATGAGATAGGTAGGTGATTGGCAGTACCATTTGATCCACACATGATACAGCAATTAGGAGATAAACATCAATTAGGTCTTTTCTTTTGCAATGAGTCACAAGTATTTATGCTAATATGGAAAATTTCCCAACAAAAAGCATCAACTTTGGGGGGAATAGTACAGCACCAAACTTCCTTAATTGGAAAAGGTATCGCGGGAGGAAGGGAGCCAAATAAAGATTTGAAAAAAGATAAGGTTCTTGAAGGGTGAGTGGTCCATATACAAGCATCCTCCATACTTGAATCAAGAAATACCCCATCAAGAAGATGCAAAAGATCAGATAAGGGAACAACTTCAAAGTCTCTCAGATTCTTTCTTTGACCCAAGTTCCAAATGTAGCTAGGTCAGAATTGGAGGGAGTAGCAAACTCAATAGGTTTACCTGGGCAAAAATGGAATACTCCAACCCAAGGATCACCCCAACTGCATGCTTTCTGTCCATTCATTCTACAATTGGCTTCTGAATTACCTTCAATGTGCACTTTGCTCCAATGGTATTACCAAATATTTTTTTTTTGGTGATTGAGGCTATAAAAACATCAAATTTGATAATTAAATAATAGAAATGGTTGTTTGGTTTGTTTTGGTTGAAGACTTGGCAATATATGTTACTAATTTGTCCAAATCTTTCCATCACCAAGATTATTTGTGCTTTTATATTTTTGATAGAATGCTCAAAGAACTACAAGTTTTGATTAGGGTGGAGCCTTTGTCTTGTCTAAGGGCCATTTATTTTTTAGTTGTTAATGTTTCTTGTAGAGTGTTCCTTATATTGTCGTATTTGTGGTTTGACCTTGGTTAAGTTGTGGTGCATCTTGTGAATGGAAAATGTGTGAGAGGTGGACTTGATGACTTGGTTATCATAGTTGTCAAGGTGATACCTAGGTGGGCGCCTAGGCATCGCCTAGGAAACATGGCGCCCTTAGGCTCACCTTGCCTAATCGCCAAGCAGTTTTGTACATTGTGTTATAAAATACTTATATTCTTAATTTTTTCAGATTATAATTATAAAATAGACATTATTAAACTAAAATATTCCTTTTGTGTGTTTATATACTAATTTCTTTTTATTATTATTTTCATTTGTTAGGGTTTAATTAACATAGATATTGCTAAATGCTGTATTGAACCTTCAAAGACTTCAAAACCTGAACCAATAGGTAAGGAAGAACTTAAAGTTTTGTTTGATCAACACATTTTCTTCTTCCACAGCTTCTTCTTCTACCCTTTCTTTTCTTCTTTTCCTATAAAAAAATAGGTGTTCAGCCTCTATGTTTTTTGAATTTTCTTTTCTTTTTTCTTTTTCTTCTAATGAATATGTTGATTTTCTATACTTTAACATAAAGTTAGTACTTTTATTTTGTGAAAATTATGGATAATTATTAAGGAAAAATGGTTATGGAACCTAGGGAACTACCCTAGGATATATGTTTTATATCCAAGAACTTTAATGTAATATCGGCTCCATTTGGGTCTTTTTTTGTCATCATCATCACCTTCACCATCATCTAAGCCTTGTCCCAACTATATGGGGTCAGCAATATGAATCCTATTTCGCCATTCTATTTTGTTCAGTGCCATACCCATTGTTTAATTATGCATGCTTAAATAATTTCTTATTACTCCCATTAAGTCTCTTTCAGTCTGCCCTAGGATATATGTTTTATATCCAGGAACTTTAATGTAATATCGGCTCCATTTGGGTCTTTTTTTGTCATCATCATCACCTCCACCATCATCTAAGCCTTGTCCCAACTATATGGGGTCAGCAATATGAATCCTATTTCGCCATTCTATTTTGTTCAGTGCCATATCCATTGTTTAATTATGCATGCTTAAATAATTTCTTATTACTCCCATTAAGTCTCTTTCAGTCTGCCCCTGGCTCTTCTAGCCCCTTTAACTTGTAATTGATCACTTTTTTCAAACAGGTGCTGTATATAGTTTTCGATGCATATGACCAAATCATCTCAATCTGCATCCTCTCTCTCTCTCTCTCTCTCCCCCTTTCTCTCTCACCCTCGCTCTCTTGTAATTTTAGGCAATTCTAATTTTTTTGATGAATAATTTTAGGCAATTCTAATACTTAATATAAAGTCTCTAACATTAGAAAGAGACATAGGCATGTGGTATTGTTAGATTTGATGCTTTCTCTTTTCTCTACTATTCTCTTCTTTCTTTCTCATTATTATTCACACAAGAAAGGAGGTTGTCAAGTGGTCATAAATTTACTAAGGGAAAAAGTACCTTGTTCTGATGAGAGAAGCTAGAGCTGTGACTGCCAACCACAATTGCTCATTTGGGTAGGTTCCATGATCAACAAGTAGCTTTGCATATTCTTTTGGTAATAAAATAAAAATTTCGTTAAAAGAAAAGTGATTGGAAGCCGCCTAAGAGAAGAAATAAAAAAACTACATCCAACCATAGCTCAACTCCAAAACCTCAACTTCACAGCCACCAAATCCAAAGGACAAACTTTCCCAACCAAAAAAAAAAAAAAAACAAACTTATTACTATCAAACCTATCGTGACGCATGACTGATCTAATTGGGTCCTCAATCCTACAACTCAACAAATAAACTTCTAGACCAATCCAGAGTCAAATATATTAAATCCCTACACATGACAACTTATAAAAATAAAAAAGAAATCCTTAGACATGACAAAATCCAACAATACCTATTGTATAGGAACTATGGTCCACACCAACACAACAAAGAACAAAGTTGAACTTTGATGGGAGCTCTAGAGGTAGCCTGGGTCCTTCAGGTATAGGGGAGTATTCAGAGATGGAGATGGGAGAACTGTTTCTATGTTTTCAGGGCCAATAGGAGTGGGGGGCTCATTGAGAGCGGAGGTGATGGCTTTGCTTCAAGGTGTAAGATTTGCCAAACAATTGGGTTTACACCAAGTTGAGAGAGAAGGAGACTCTAAATTTTTAATTGATTGGCTGCAATCAGGCTGGTTGGGAGCATGGATTTATAGACAGCCCATAAGGGAAATCCTCAATATAACAAAGGAGATTGGTGCTTGCTTCAAGTGGACAAGAAGACCAGCTAATGGCCTAGCTGATACCTTAGCCAAATAGGGGACTGTGAGGGAAAGCTTGTTCTAGGCAGTTTTGTAATTCAGATTACTTGGGCTCAATACCTTATTTCAGGGGTTGATAGTTGTATCTTAATGAAGTTACCGTTTCCAATAAAAAGGGGGAGTACAAAGGAGACTAGGGGAGGGGTAAACTCTCTAAACCCTCCGCTAGAAAACAATAACAACTCAAATTACAAAATAGCCCAAAACAATAGTTCTTCCCACCCCTTGTTTAGCAAGAATATCTGCAAAGGAATTAACACTTCTTTTTACTCACTGTAACTGAATTTCCAAACCTTGTTCTTCTAGCCGGTTAAACATTCTTTTTTCATTAGCAAACTTCCATAGACCATTCTCTTCTTTTTGCAGCCATTCTATAACCAGTTTTGAGTCCCTTTCAACAATAAGATTGTGACAACTCAGCTCCTTTGCCTTCTTCATTCCTTCCACCACTGCCAAGATCTTAGCTTGAAGTGAATCACCAACACCAATAGGACCGGAAAATGGAGCAATGACTTTCCCGCCCTCATACCTAAAAGTTCCTCCAATTCTGAAAGGCCTTAGGTTACCTTCGCTACTTCCATTAAAGTTCAGCTTGATAAATCCAGAAGCTGGAGGAGACCAGATGGGACTAATCTTGGTTTTGGTAGGGGCTGAATTAGTCACTTCCTCTGTCCCTAGAGCTTGTATTGATCCTCATAAGTTCCAAAATTGCATTCTTTTAAAAGATCTGACTTGCAGCCTCCTTTCTACCCATTTCTTGACCATTCTATACCTCTCTTGAAGGTTTCATTCTCCAGTTTATCTTTTTTCAGACCTTTCTCTTCCAGTTTTCTAACCACCTTCCTTGCACACTTTTCACTCCCCAAAAAGAATAGACCCAGTATTTTACTTGCCTCTACTTCTTTGTTTACAATCCCCTCTATCTCAGATTGTCTCTTTAATGTATGTGTTTCATCAATTATCACTTCTTTTGATTGGCCATCCCCAACCTCAAAATCATTCTCTTCTACTTCATTTTCAATCTCTGCTTCCTCTGTTAGCAGCTTCATTTTGTAGTTTCTTTTTCTTCTGTAATTATCCCTACCTCATCCACGGTTGGAGATTCTCTAGCATGAAGTGGGGCCTCATGGGAATGCCTTGTATGAGGATCACCTAGGCCAGAGGAAAGCATATAAAATATAAATAGAAAGTTGGAACCGGTCAGAAGTTTACTGCTTTTCTACCTTGCGTGCTATCCTCTTGAATGGCAGGACATGAATCATACTGTTATAAAAAAAGAACAGGGGGATCCTTTGTTTCCTTTGTTGTTCACTTTGGTGGCTGAAATCATAAGAAAATTGTTTAAAAGAGCAGATGAGAGGAATTTGTTTCAAGGTTTTAGGGTAGGGAGACAGAATCAAGTGCTCTCTCATTTACAGTTTGCAGGTGACACATTAATTTTGGGAGAATTTAGGAATGTAGAGGATGTGAGAACTATTAGGATGATTTTGGAGATTGTGGAAAAAGTCTCAGGGTTGAAAGTGAATCTAGCAAAGTGTAGCTTGGTGGGGATTAATTTGACAAGGGAGGAGTTGCAGGATGTACCGTTGTTCTTGGGTGTGGAACCCAAGAGTGTCCTTCGAAATACTTGGGACTTCCTTGGGGGGGAGGGGATCCTAGTGAGAGGAGTTTTGGGATGGGGTGTTAGAGAGATTTCAGAAAAAGTTAGCTTCATGGAAAAAGAATTATATCTCAAAAGGGGGTCAGGTCACTTTAATTAAGTCTACTCTTTCTAATCTTCCAACTTACTTTTTGTCAGTTTTTAAAGCTCTTAAAGTGGTGCAAGAAATGGAAAGGCTAATGAGGAACTTTCTGTGGGATTCAGGTGGGGGTGCTCATAAAAACCATCTCCTGAAGTGGGATTTGTAAATCTAGAGAACGGGGGGTTTGGGGATAGGAAGATTAATTACAGAGATTCCCTAAGGAGACTAAGCATTGTGGCATCAGTTATTAAAAGCATTTATGGGGTACACCCAAATGCTTGGGACACTGGACTAGCTAGGGTGGCTAGTGTAGAAGCCCCTCGAAAGTGATCTGTCTTTACTTGCCAATTTTTTTACAACATATGAGATATGATGCCGTCACAGGATGAAAGGTGAAGTTTTGAGAGGACCTGTGGAGGGGGCATTCTCCTTTTTGTCTCCCTTTTCCTCGAATTTATAACTTATCCAACTTCAAAGACAAAACTTTAGCTGAAATGGTAACCTGGGAAATACTGGGTTGGTATGGGATTTGGGTTTAAGAAGACCTCTAAGAGATTTTGAAGCCTGTGTTTGCTTGAATTACTCAAAGATGTGCAGCTTTCCCTTCAGTGTGTGATGAGAGAGTTTGGTCACCCAATGTTAAAGGTTTTTACTCTTGTGCTTCTTTATTTAGAACCTTTCTTCCTACACTTGAGTCTCCTTCCTTTCCTTCTAGAGAATTGTGGTTTTGTCTGATTTGCCCAAAAGTCAAGATTTTCTGTTAGGAAACTGCCAACCAAATCATAGATACCAAGAGAGGCTTCAAAAGAAATGGAAGAACTGACACTTGTCTCATGTGTGTGTGTTGTGCTTGAAGAGTGGGGAGTCCACCAACCACTTGGTTTTGCTCTGTCTCTTTGCAGATCAATCATGGAAGCATTTTTTTATCTTTATTGGGGAAGAGTTGGGTTGCACCAAGGGAGGTTGTGGACCTGTTCAAGACAGATTCAATTAGTTTTACTACTCAGAGACAAAAGGTCCTTTGGAAGTGTTGAGAGGGGCAACTTTGTGGGGGTTGTGGGCTGAAATAAATGCAAGACTGTTTGAGGAAAACTGCAAGTCTGTTGAAGAGATATTAGAGTTAACAACAATTAGGGTGACGCATTGGACACTAGGAATAGAGGAATTCAAGGGAGTTTCCATGAATGATTTGCTGAGGGGATGGCAAACTTTGGCTGCTTTTTAGGTTAGAAAACAACAAAGAGTGCTGGATTGGAATCCTCCTGAAGCGGGTGTAATTAAGTTCAGTTTTGATGGGTGTTGTCTGGGGAACCTAGGGTCGTCTGGGTGTTGTAAGAGAACAGCAAAGCACTGTTATTCTCAGTTTTACAGGCCCAGCAGGAGAGGGTATCTCTCCGAGGGCAGAGTTGTTAGCACTGAATCAAGGTTTAGAATTGATACAACAGCAGGTGTGGAAATATGTTGTAGGAGAAGGGGACTATCAAACTGTGATTCCTCATTCAATTGGGTTCCTAGAGTGCAAATATGGTGGCAGATGCTTTAGCAAGAGCAGGGGTGGGGAAAGAGGTATTAGAATGGGGTTGCCTGGGGCTGGGTTGTACTAGGTAAAGATCCTGGTTTGTTGCTTCTTGTGTTTCTTTTTTGTTGTATAGATTTTGGTGTATTGTTTGTTTTCTCTTTGTCTCCATCTACTTTGTACTTTGAGGCCTGCTGCAGTTCGGCAGCTAGGCTTTCTTTAATGAAAGTTTCCTGTTATTTATCAAAAAAAAAAAAAAAACGCTTGTGTATTTGAGTCCTATATACTTGGGATTTGTTATTGATTTATAGGTAAGAGCCTTAGTTTAAGGCCTTTGGCTTATGGCTGCATTTTAGTTTTCAGCATCTGGCATTGAAGGTTACTCACAGGAGCAAGAAGTGAAGTGAAGCCCCTTGAATATTCAGACATTATGCTGTTGAGCTAGAGTTCTGGCATCTAGTGTAAAAGCATTTTTCAGAAAGTTGTTGAAGGTGACCAAATTTTCTAGTGAACTGTCTAGCTAGAAATGTGGTAGAGACTAGAGAGGGTGGAGTTGTATATTGGGTACAACCTTCCCACTGTTACAAAATGTTAGTTGCCTTTTCATTAGTTCTTTTGGACTAACTAGTTCTAGATAGCTTTGTTTTCGGAAGGCTTAGTTTCTGGCTTTTCTTTTGGGACAATTAGATTTTAGTATTCTTTCTTTCAACTTCCTGATTAACTATGATACCCGGATACCTGTGCAAGGGTGCTGTGTTGTGTCAGATGCTTCAATTTTTAGTGTAAATTTCATATCCAATACTCTATCCAGCTGTGTACTGCTGTATTTGGGTAAGATAACTGATTAATAATACTGTTTGATCTGGTTATTAATAAAGAAGGTAGCTTAGTGTTTTACATACCTATTTATGACCTTTTTCTTGTCTCTACTCTTCCGGGCTGGGAAACTGAGACTATACACGAATTTTATCTGTATTATAAAAAAAATTGAGATATATATGTACAATACTGGACAAGTGTTAATCTCTTTGATGTTTTTATGTGGCAGGTGTTGATTTGTTAAATCTATAGTGACTGGCATTATGGGCGGCTCTGGAAAGTGGCTTAGAACATTGGTTGGTTTAAGAAAATCAGAAAAGCCACAATCTTCAGAGAAGGAAGGAAATGTGAGTAGAATAATCTTATGCATATGTCTTATGTTCTTAACATGAATTTCATCCTTTTTGAATAACCAAAACAGTGTTCAAGCTGCTCTTATCTTTTATGGCATTCGGAAACTCTGTAGAAGTACAATTGGATGCTGCTTCATTTTTTTTAGGGTCTCTTTTCTAATGTAAATTATTAAATTAAGAACTTATAGTTCACAAATTGTCACCCTTGAATGATGTCTCTCTTCATTTTCTACTTGATTCTTGCTGAGCAAAGTGCCATTAAGGTGATCAGTGACCAGATCAATGTGCTCGTTGATGCAAAAGCATATAATCTTAATTGAATCTTGTGACATACACATTGACTTGGACAAGTTGTTTTTCCTAGTGGATTGCTGAGAATCCAGAATCTGAATCATGTTCAACTTCTGGAAGTTTCTTATATGCACAACGGTGACAATTGAATGGAATATGAAAAAGAGTTGCATTCTTATGCACTTGCTTCTAACTGAATTCATTAATTTGAACACTTTTGATATGCTGCTTGAATTCTCAAGACTTGGCCTGTGCAATGTCTATTCCCTATATTTACTGGTTGTTCTCATAGTTTTCAAGGTGCCAAGGCGAGGCTAGGCGACAGGGGGGGCGCCTTGTGCCTAGTTGCCTAGGCGAAGGATTTTTTTAAGTAAAAACACGTATCCTATGGTAGTTCCTTAGGTTCCATAATCATATTTCCTTAATAAATATCCATAATTTTCATAAGAAAAGTATAAGCTTCATGTTAAAGTATAGAAAATCAACATATTCCAACATATTCATGAGAAGAAAAAGAAGAAAGAAAAGAAAATTAAAAAAATATAGGGGCTGAACCCCTATTTCTGTTATAGGAAAAGAAGAAAAGAAAAGGTGGAAGAAGAAGAAAATGTGTTGATTGGACAACATTTTATATTCTTCCTTGCTTATAGGGTTCCGGTTTTGAAGTCTTTGAGGGTTCAGTACAGCATTTAGCAATGTTTGTGTTGATTAAACCCTAACAAATAAGAAAATAATAAAAAGAAATTAGTATATTAACACACAAAATGAATATTTTAGTAAAAAAATTAGGAAAATAAAAGTTTTTTATAACACACTATAGAAAACTACTTGGCAATTAGGCGAGGCGTGCCTCCAAGGGCGCCTTGTCACCTAGGTGCCCGCCTAGGTGTCGCCTTGACAACTATGGCTGTTGTATTGATATAATGGAAAATTTGAGCAATTAGTTAGTAGGATTAAACTTGGATATGGCATTTGTTTCTCCTTGAATATTTAGTGTTATTCATCTTTTGTATGTTGCTTAGATTGTCAATTTCCCTCATTTGCTAAGAAGTCCTAGCAGAAAGACTTGCTAGAGGGACCTATAAGGCTCATATGGTTCCACTCCCAAAGGGACTACATCTTGCTTGAGTTGTTTAGACAGCTCGTCAAACTTCTTAAGGGATTTATAAATTGATAAATAATTTTATTATCTCTTTTTGTCATCCTTTTTCCTTTTTTGGGGTTCTATCTCATTCTTGGGTGATGCAGAAGACAGCAACTGGTAGCCGGTTTTGGCACCGGAGAAAGCAGTCTGTGGAGATTGATAGTGACATTCTTAATGATGAGTTTGCCCAGAATACAGCTCAGCTGAGTAGGGGTGCTACTGGCCAATCAAACTCAGAGAGTGCGAGCTCCCCTGCCAGCTCATTACAAGTACAGACAACGGTACACATTGAAAAGAATATGAAAGAAGAATGGGCTGCCACACTTATCCAGACAGCTTTTAGAGGATTTCTGGTATGGGAACCTCTATCTTTGATTGTATAGCAATCACTTGTTATTTTGTTGATATCTGAAAAACTCTTCCTTTAGACTCAAATCTTTTTTTTTTTTGACTGGTAACTTCCAATTTTATTTTATTGATTTGAAATAAGAATAGTATATTACAGAAAGGTTGTGCAGAACACCCCAATAATTCAAGGTTGTTTGCCCCATCCTATGCTTCTATTTATGTTATATTTGTGATTCCCCAATATAATTCACCGTGATTTACACAGTATCTACTATCTAGCCAAGGAACCCACTAAACTATTTGCTGATTGATGAGTTCAGAAAAAAGATGCTCCCAACTCCCTGATTAAGCTCCTTACCTCTTTTGTTGTATTTCTATGCTGCCATGTTCCTAGAGTATCATTAAGAAGCCAGCTTATGATCACCTTAGAATCTCCTACCACAATAGCTGTTTTGCCATTCTCAACCCTTGTAGTACAGCTAATAATTCTTCTCTGGTTGAGTCTCCTTGTCCCATCAGTCCAGAAAATATTCCCATTGTTTGTCCTTGATTTCTGAAAGCTCCTATTCTCAGTTTTCCTGGATTTCTCAATGCTACAACTAATAAAGTGAGTTTTATTTGGGTTGACAGTGGAGGAATCCAACTCATTATCCTTGGCACCCTTCTTGTTGATGTAGAAGCAACCCGTAGCCAGCTTCTAACAATGTCATTTACTGAAAATGCTTGGAACAGACTTAGACTTCTCAGCCAATGAGCAATCTTCACTGTTATGTTCTCAGTCAAAGCCTCTTTGGTGTGAGATGAATCCTTAAATATCCTGGAGTTCCTCTCTTCCTATAGTGCCTAAAGAACTTGCCCTTGTGCATCTCCAAAGTATTTGCACTCAATATTATTACAAGAAAAAATGTTGGAAATGAAGTGGCAGTTTTGGACCTGGAGCATCCAGATTTACATGAAAAGGAATCTATATGCAGTAATAGTTATACTCATAACCTTCCTTATGATGTACCTACCATACAAGGAGCTGGACGAATGAAAGGAAGACCTAATCTTCTTTGGTAGGAGGCCAAAGAATCCACAGCACTTTTAGTTTATCTCCACATGAACAGAAGTACAAGAAGGAATTAGCAATATAACATCCTATGGTCTATCATCTTCTTGAAGCTCCTTCCCCCCCAAGATGCAACAACAGTACTTTGTTTTGGGGACCTGTCTAAAACCTCAAGCATGGTTTAAAGTATCGATACGATATGCCCCGTATCGGGCGTATCGTATCGTATCTTTTGAAAAAGATACACCCCCGAAAGAAAGCATGGTTTAAAGTATCGATACGATATGCCCCGTATCGGGCGTATCGTATCGTATCTTTTGAAAAAGATTCTGAGATGGAGTTGGTGTGGTCCCTGGTTCAAGTACTTCAAAAGGTCTTCTTAGAACCGTCAAAAGGGGATTCCTGGATTTGGTCCCTTTCCTCTTCTGGCTCTTTCAGTTGTGCCTCCTTTTTCAACGCCCTAGCTCAACCCTCTCTTTCTCCTGCCATTTCCTTTCCTTCTAAAGAAGTGTGGGGAAGACCGGTCCCATCTAGGGATGAAGCACTTTGTTGGGAAATAGCTTTGGAAAGAATTAATACTTGTGATCAACTTCAAAGAAAGAAGCCTTTTTGGTGGTTGTCCCTGCACTGGTGTACCCTTTGTAAAGCCAATGGTGAGTCTTGCTCTCATTTATGTATATCCTTCCCTTTTGCTTCATCTATTTGGGAGTGGTTTCTCTCTTTATTTGGTTGTAGGTGGACTCCCCCGTCAAGCATTTGAAGCTTCTTCACCTATTCAGTTGGTAGCCAGATCAAAAAGAGGGGAAAAATTTTATGTAGGTGCACCAGGGCAGCAGTTTGTTGGACAATCTGGGAGGAAAGGAACCAAAGGATATTTACTGAAAAAGAAAGGCACAGTTATAGAAGTGATTATGTTGAGGGTAGCACAATGGGTAAAAACAATGAACCTATTTGATGATGCTCCAATATAGACCATTGTGAACAACTGGCAGGAAATAGCAGTCTCGGCTCCACGCAGAAGCAGTGTTCATCCTTTGTGGCACCCTCTGATGGAAGGTTTTATCAAACTCAACTTTGATGGGAGCAGTGAAGGAAATCCAGGGCCATTAGTGGTTGGTGGTGTTTTCAGAACAAAGGCAGGTTCAGTAATAGCCCTTTTTTCAGGACCAGTTGGAGTTGGAGACTCATTGAGAGCAGAAATTATGGCCCTCTTGGAGGGGGTAAAAAGGGCTAAGGAGCTGAATATAAATAGGCTGATTATCGAAGGAGATTCGCAAGTGGTAATTGACTGGATAGAGAAGACAAATGATGGGTTATGGGCATACATTAATGAACGAAGGCAATTCAAGTGGCTAACTCAAGGAATGGATGTGCGTGTCCAATGGGTTAAAAGATGTGCCAATTCATTTTCAGATGCTTTGGCTAAACAGGGGGTGTGAAAAAGTCATTTGTTTGGGGCTATACTGTAATTTTCCTTTTGGGGGTGAGGTAAGAGGGTTTACCTCCCCCCCTCCATTGTATTTAAACCTTTTTCTTAATTAATGAAAGTCTTCTGTTACTGATAAAAAAAAAACACATTACTCATTGTTAATAGTATTTTTTAAACCTTTATCATACCAAATAGGACTACGATGTAGCTTGGTTGTTAATTAAGAATCTTACTATCAAATACCATTACAAAGTTTGCCTCTAAATTGCCTTTTGGTTATTAGTCAGAGTCTTATCATCATTACAACTTTATTTTAGACACTTGTAGGAACATCTAAGCTAGCTAAAACCTTATGTTGCTCATCTTATTTTACTAATTTTCTTTTGTTCTTTTTGGAAATTTCAGTTGTCTTCAGCATGATAATATTGAAATAGAAATTCAGTTCTTGTTTTCCTGATTTTATTTCTCAGGCTAGAAGAGCATTGCGAGCTCTGAAAGGATTGGTAAGGCTTCAAGCCCTTGTCAGGGGTCATGCTGTAAGAAAGCAAGCTGCAATAACCCTTCGTTGCATGCAAGCCTTGGTGAGAGTTCAAGCTCGTGTCCGAGCACGACGTGTTCGTATGGCATTGGAAAGCCAAATGGAAGAGCAGAAACTTAAGCAGCAACTTGTACATGAGGCTCGTGTTAGAGAAATAGAGGTATATTATCCAAGTATATTATAAAACTAACCGTATTCTTTCCCCCATTTTCTTGAACAATGATGCTTGTTTATGTTGTATCAATCATGGTTGCTTGAAGTTCCTTATTTTCTTTATCTCCTTGCATGAGTAATATCCGAATTGCTATTTTTTTTGTTTACTATTATTATATTATACTTATGTTGGGAGATTATGAAATTATTATTATATTGTTGTTTCAGTTTGTTTAATTAGAGGTATATTATCCAAGTATATTATAAAACTAACCATATTCTTTCCCCCCAGTTTCTTGAACAATGATGCTTGTTTATGTTGTATCAATCATGGTTGCTTGAAGTTCCTTATTTTCTTTATCTCCTTGCATGAGTAATATCTGAATTGTTATTTTTGTTGTTTACCACTATTTTATTATAATTATTTTGGGAGATTATGAAATTATTATTATATTGTTGTTTCAGTTTGTTTAATTAGGGTCCTATGATTTATCGTGTTAGGAATTGATGATAACTGTTACTATTCGGTGTTTGATTGCCAATGAATGTTTGCAAGAAATTAAGAGGGCAGGGAATAAAGGTGGGCATGCAAACTGGTCTAGAAAATGGATCCAGTTTTGGGGTAAGGATTTCACCAAGGCTGGTTGGGCATCGCTAGATTCATCAGGTGCGAGTGAGAGATGTTGGAAAATGGATCCAGGTTTTAGGGTGCCCATGATGGGTCGACCTGATCTGATCCAACATAAAAAAGAGGGAAGGTTGAGGAGTTGTGCATAGTTAAGTAAATGCTCACAACTCCCCAACGTGTTGGGGGAGTTACAACTCCCACACAACCTCCTAAATAGAGAAAAGTGGAGAAGTGTTGGTCTCTCTCGCTATTGACTCAACCAAGGATCGAAATTTCACAATGTATTTGCCGATACGTATTGTATCAGTAGGCCATTGATAATCTAAATAATGCTCTTTTGGGCTTTCAACCAGTTTCAAGGGGTAGGCAGGCTTAAGACCGACCCCTTGACCTATTTTTGAAAAAAACTAAAAAAATGGGAGGTTTGTGATTGAAACACCTGAGATGCACTGTCTGACGTATTAGGGTGTATCAAGATTTTGAACCTCGGGGTCAAACCTTGATCTTGGATTTTGCTTCAAAGAGATAATTTATTTGCCTCTTGCAATTCTTTGATATTCGATAACCACCATGATGGATTTGTTAGCCTACATTAAATAGTTGGGAAGGGGTTATGTTGTACCAGCATGATAGAGTTGCTTAATAATCATATCGAGAAAGAGAAGGTTTACTAAAATATTTTTACCTAAGCAAGTGCCTCTTCATGGAATAGTTGCAATGCTATAAGTGTACCATTGAGTACATTGCATGAGCAAGTAATGAAACACTAACAGAACTTCAGAAGCATAAAAGATTAAGCCATGCAACTTTCTATGTTTTCTTTTATTGTATTTGTGTGTGTGTGTTGATAAGGAGCACGGTTTCTAATCATGTAGTTGGTGGATGTAAAATTTCTCTGTCAACTTGTAGACTTAAATTTTGAGCCGTGGCCTTATTGTTCATCTAGTTGTGTAATTCTTACTTGATTTGATTTGATACCCTAATGCAGGAAGGATGGTGTGATAGTATTGGGTCTGTGGAAGATATTCAAGCTAAGCTAATAAAGAGGCAAGAGGCTGCAGCTAAACGTGAGAGAGCCATGGCATATGCTCTGGCTCATCAGGTGATTTTTTTTTAACTTGATCAGTTAACTTAACGCAATGACTGTCAATTGGCAGACAAATGCCTCAGAATATCCAAGTTATGCATTCATCATCCTGTTTCACCATTCCATTCTGTTCAGTGCCATATCCAGTGTTTGGTAGTATTGGTTTTCTTAACTCAAAAAAATCATATGTTTTTTATGAATAAAGAAAAATTTTATTACTTCAAAAGATAATAGGGAGCTTTAAACTCATACAACAACCCTTGCAGCCTCTCTCAACTGATTACAAGGAAACTAGAAAGTAAAACAAGCATTACATCTGAGCCCAAAACAAGACTTCCCTATTTGTCCCTTGCTTAGCTAAACCATCAGCCAAAGCATTTGCTCTCAGGGTTCTACCACCCCACCCTAGATGAACACCTTGCTACTTTTGACCAATTTCTCCATTAATCTGGAAAGGAGAAATGATGGAAGTGTTCTAAGGTCTTTAACCAGTGAATTGCACAGTGAGAGTGCAACTAACTCGGTTTGATTTGTTTAAGACAAGTCCAACTTTTTTTTTTTTTTGATAATTTAAGCCAAGCCTGCCTTGAAATCTTAGTTGCTAAACCTGGATCCTAACCAATTTGGGGTGTGTTGGGTTGGGGCTTGAGTAGCTATTTTTACTATGTATGCCAGATTTAAGTTGTCCATTGTTAGAAATATAAATGTATATGGAGTAGAGTAGGCGGCAAGGTATTTCCATCAATCTAAATTATTTAAGTGGGGTATTCTGATCATTGTACTTGTACTCAGGTATCCTAATATGCGTACCTCTTTCTCTTCTCTGCTCTCTTTCTTTTCCCAATTTATTTCATGTCTGACTGCAGTTTACATTACATGCTATTGGAGCACATTTAGTAACCTGCGATCTGGTCTCTCTATTCTCCATGTTCACCAAAACCTCACCTTGCATTTGCATATGTCCCATGGTTAATTTGGTGTAAGTACTTCGTGAAGGCAGTTATGCTAGGCTGCATGTATTTCTGATCAGAGTTCTCAGGTGTTTCTGTAAAGGACCAGTTTTTTATATATATATATATTAAAGTTGTATTGTTATATGGTGTGTTTCTCAGTGCTTGTTTTTCAAAGAAATCAGTACTGAAATTGTTTTTGGAAGGGATAACATCTTGTGGTGGTTTAAAGACTTGATGAATGGAGATTTTCTTTTTTTTTTTATTTTTTTTGATAGGGAGGGTAACTTTCATTAGCTTAAAAGTAAAAATACAACTGTCACCAACAGGGACAAAGGTGACCCCTCATCATAAATCAAATTACAAAACAGCCCAAAACAAAGACTCCCGATTTACACCATACTTCGCTAGATTATCAGCTAAAGCATTTGCTGACCTCCTAGTCAATTTAACATGTGCACCCAGCTCCCTTATGAGTCTCAATAATTCCCTTACAGGTTCTCTAAGGGGCCATGTTCCCAAACTATTTGTTTGCAGCCTGCCTACTAATTTTGAGTCTCCCTCCACTTCTAACTGTTGAATGCTCAATTGCTTAGCCAATTTGAGCCCCTAAAGGAGGGCCATCACTTCTACTCTAAGCAAGTCCCCCACCCCTATCGGGCCAGAATACATGGTGAAAATAATGTACCATAGGCCAAATCTAAACAAGTTTTCTTACAGCCAAAGGAAAACTAAAATATTTAAGTTGTTCTAAATTCAAGGCTAATTCTAATGGATTTAATGGGTGGTACAAGAAAATGTACAGATAATGACATGGTTATGGAATCGTATCAATCTCAAGATTAGCATTAATCTTATGATTTTGGATACTGCAAAGGAGATTTGGGAACATGTTCAAAGATTGTTTTCTGGGCAGAATATTGTCACTAGGCTGTGTCAATTTTATGAATATTTTTTCTTTAGCAGTGACAGAAGTATGGAAGAGTGTTATGTTGCTTTGAAAACCTGAGGAATGAGTTGTGTACCAACCTCTTGTTATAAATTTGAGGGTACACCGGTACAGCTGTTGGAACATTTGGATGTGGCTCAAATAAGTCTTTGATTTGATCGAGTATAAATCCCTCTTTGCATTTGTAGACTTTGGAGGTTTCCCTTGTATAAAGTGATGCCTTATTATTATTGGCATTTAATTCTAGTTGTTTTTTCGGGTGCAGGATGTAGGTTGCATGATGATAGATGTGGTACTAGAGGAGGTCGTGCTCCTTGAACTATTGGTATAGGATGTGGTAGTGGTTAAGATTTAGGGGGAGGATGTGGCAGAGGAGGTCGCGGTGGTCCTCAAAAGTGTTCTTATTGTAGGTTAGGTGGACATATAGTCAATTTTTGCTATCACCTTTATGGCCCATCTTCTAACTGGGCTAATCACGCTGTCACCACAGAGGATCTAATTGGAAATGCTATGTGAGAAGCGAGTGCCTATTACCCTTGAAGAGCATGAAAAAATTCTTTCATTTGACTCCATCAAGTGACATTACCAGTCTGGCTAAGTCAAGTAATGCTTGTCTTGCTTTGCATTCATCTTAGTGACTCAGTCTTCTTTTTTGGTAAAGGGTCTCAGTCTCCTACATGTGTTGTTGCTTGTGGGGTTTCAAATCATGACTGGATATCTATGTGTGTTTACTTCCTTTTCTCAGCTGTTGTTGCTTGATGGTACTACATCTCCAGTATCTGGTGTAGGTAGCTTCTCTCTTAATTTATTTCTTTCATTATCATTTGTTTTGGAAATTCATATAACCTTTTTCTCTGATCTCTGTTACTAGAAGTCTGTCTATGATGTTGGAAAGGCATGATACCTGAAAAACTTATAACCAATCAACCGGTATCATAAAAAATGGTAACCAATTAGCTGGTATTCAACAAAAATCATTTGGGGAGGGGGGGTTGATTGGTCAAAGTTCTTCCGGTATCATATCTTTCTTGCATCATAGATATTGCCCTGTTAGTAAGTTGACTAATCACTAAGGCTGTGTTTGGTTTGAAGGAAAAGGTAGGGACTGTACAAACCTTGTACAGCTTTCAGTGATTTATAAGGCGTGCCTAGGTGCATAGGTGAGACGCATTTTAGGGTATGTGCGTCGCCTAGGTCCTAGGCACAGCATTTTCAAAAGGTGCACGCCTGGTGTGCCTTTTTAGAACTTTGCACTTTTTTTGCTTTTTTTGAACCTAGCGGCTGGGCCAGAGGCAGATACCATGCCCCTTGAGGCAAGCCAAACAATCCATGTTAGGGTCTTAAATTCTTAATTTTCACACAATGTTGTTCATTCATTCATCCTAATCAAATATCTTCTTAAAAGGCGATTAAAATTATAAAATCATTATTTTTTTTGTGTGAGAATTAAGAATTTAAGACCCTAAGATGGACTTGTTTGGTCTTGCCTCGAGGGGCATAGCACAAAGGCAGCTCATAGAATTAGGAATGTAATATGTTTTACATCACATTATCCACTTGAAGTAATGTATTGAGGAAAAAAAGATATTGTGGGTTTTACATGCTTGTTTTATATGTTTGTTTTTTATTTTTAAATTTTCATTTGAATACACTTTACATGTTCTGTCTATGTATTTTAATTTTAGATAATAGGTTTTTTAAAACATTTATTTTAAAATTTAAGTTTATATTTTTATTAATATTATGTTTAATATTTGTTGATTTTTTGCATTCTTTTTTGAATTTTTTGAATTTCTGACTTTTTTTTTTTTTGTATTTTTGTGCCTTGCTTAAAAAATGCACGCACCTTGTGCTTCAGGCACAAATTGTCCCTTGCGCTTTTAAAACACCAGGTTTCCCTCTACCTTTCCCTTCCTTTCCCTACCTTTTCTTTCAAATCATACACAGCCTAAATCTCTTCACTGTTTTATTACTTTCTTTCCTTCCTATTCTTTCTATGCTATACATGAGGAATCCGGGTCCCTTGAATAGGTGGCTATGCAATTAAAAGATGAATTGAGTCCTATTAATTTTAGAGCATTGTTCCTTTCTTGATGTGTAACTCACATATGCTTTCCCTTGGAACCTTATCCTGTTACTTTTATGTTTCCTTACTGATGGTTGTACATCTCTTTTCCTACAGTGGCAGGCAGGACCCAGGCAGCAGTCGGCCCCTGCAGGGTTTGAACCGGATAAAAACAACTGGGGTTGGAACTGGTTGGAGAGATGGATGGCAGTTCGTCCGTGGGAGAACCGGTTTCTTGACATTAATGTCAGAGATGGAGTGATAATCCATGAGAATGGATCAACAGAAGAAAAGAATGGCACCAAAGTCCAATCCAGATCTGCTGGGAAGAAATCTATTTTGTCAAATGTACAATCAAACACTCAGAAAACAGCTACATCTCATTCTGATGGAAAACCAAAACCTAAGCCATCTCAGGAGGAGCGGATTGGAGAAGCCAGTTCAAGACCTTCTGGGACTGGGCCTCGTTCATACAGCAATCCTAAAGAGAGACCAACTCAACAAGATTCTCAGGCAAGGAAGCGGTTGTCTCTTCCATCAAGTGGTAAGTATATATTTAATCTGGATGATTTGTTCCATGATTTTTTCCGTGCTTAAAACTGTCCATGCATAAAACCGCATTGAAATTCAGACTGCAATATAATTGACAAGAAGTCCATTTGTTCTCTTTTGGAGTACCTGCATTTGGATCAGGTTGGTCCAATATATTTTAACTTGGCTCTAACATATGTGCACTTGGAAGATATAGAGCATTTATGGTTTCCAGTAGATTGGATAAAATGCTCAATTTTACAATTTTCTTTTTATTTTTTCCCGGACGAGAGGAATGCATTCTGTTCAAATTGTAATATGCAGATTGCCATGTTTTTCTTCTAGTAACCCATGCGGGAAGCAATATGGTTCAACTACATTTGCTGCCATTATTTATGCAAGCAACTATATTTAATTACATCTCCACAGATTAATCGTTAAATCAGAATAATTGTGCACTTTTTTTTTGATTGCTTGATTTGGTATAATCACCAACAGGGCTCGGGGCACAAACAGCCAGGCATCCAAGTAGAACTGCTGTCAACAGGGGAGTCGTCGCACAAAAGACTATCAAGGAAAAATCCAGGTTTAATGAAAGACATGATCCAAACACCACTGATACTGTTACACAAGGAGTTGATTAACAGATTTGAATACTCAATTTGAAGATGTATTCCAAAAACCGAGACAAGAGGAGATGATCATCTGTTGTCATCTTGGTTTGTGTATATATAATTAGAGGTTCTTTCATCCGGGAAGGTGCAACAATACTGATGGAGTTGCTGTAGCAGTAGTGAGGATACAGGTTGATTTTCGACCTGCAATGATAATATAAAGGGAATTGGTTATGGCTGTTGTAATTATTAATTTGGTGTTGCAAGTTGTAACTGTTTATTGAGTTTCAGAACCTGTAAGGGGACCAAAAGATGAGTTCACCTCCGTCATCAACTGTTGCCATCTGATCCTCGAGTCCTGGCAATTGATTTTTCATTGATTGTTATTGGCCCATGGCATGGTTTCAGTGGGGCATTCATTCTTGCGGATCTGAGCTGATTCTTTTAGTTTAATGGCATTTAATGGGTTTGCTAAACTATCAATCAGACCCCAGTGGGCGATGGATTTTCAGAATTCAAACGACCGTATCATAGATTTTCCATTATTTTATAGAAGTGCTTGAGCCAGGATCCCTGTGAAATACATTAACTTGCCAAGTGTCCCATGCCCAGAAGGTCAGGGCCCGCCATAGAGTAGTGTATAATTCAATTTCTTTCTGGGCGTTATCATTCTATTATTGGTATTTTGATGCATGTAGGTCTTCCGGTTTGGAACCACTGGGATATTCCCAGTTGAATTTGATTGTAATTAATTTGTACCTTAATGTTGGTGCAGTTCTGTTGCAACAAATCCAAGGTCTCACCACTGTGTACGGTCTTCTAACTAAAATCACATAAAATGTTCTAAGAGTGGACAAGACAAAGGTCATTTTCAGCCGTTCAAGTTTGGAAATTTTATTAAAAAGCCAAAGAAAGTAGAAGACTAAACTCACTAAACAGAGGGCAGTATCCAGTAGACGATGGTTGCTGCTACCTGACTACAAGCCGGTGTTGGACTGGCCTCCCTCTCCTGTGTTTATGTGTGTCGGTGTATCACCAAATAACAAATGTCTACTTAATGATCAGATGTAATTTATTATAAGTACATTTACTAATTTTGTTAAACCTAGAACATCCGTTGTCGTTTAGTGAGTTTACTTAAACCTACCATATGATTTTCATTTTACTAAAACACTCTCTGTAGTTTGCCATCCTTTTACTTAATTGCCCTTTCACTAAGAATTGTTTGTTTTTCCATATGAAAATAATAATAACATGATCACCTAAACTGAGTGGAAAATGTTCAAAGGGCATGAGCCTATGATTGTTATTTCTACATATAAAAAACAAAATTGATTAAAGAGAGCCAGATTAGATGGAGTGATTGCTCTAATATATTCATTTTCATTTTCTTTTAATTACATTTATTCAAATGAACATTAGTGTTAAAATTATTATTTTTGACTATCATCTCATGGAATATCAATTGAGTAACACGATTTTAAACTATAGAGGGTGTTTTAGAAAAATACAAACTATGGTATAGAGGTATAGTAAATCCATGAACCTACAGGGAGTGTTTTAGTAAATGATCATTGATATAATATATATAGTTATAAATAAGTATTTTAATGCTAAAATACGCACGGTATATTTGTCATGGGAAGAAAAGAATTAGGGAAATCGTATGGGAGCAGACAAATGGATGCTTGTGACATTTTTGTTCTCAATTGCTCTTCCCCTTTACTTAAAAAGGGGAGAAGCAAGTCAAGCAAGCAGGGAAGGACTCTCTCTCTCTCTCTCTGCTTTTGCAAGCAAGATAAAGAAAGGATAAGATCTCCGTCTCACTAATGATATTTTAATACTGATGTGGTGTGTAATGCCTGAAAATATACGTATTCCATATAAAATTGGGTCATTATATTTTTTCTCCCCCTGACTCTGACGGGTTGGATGACGGCAATTGTCAATTGATAGGGTTAGTCAAGGATGAATAAGGAACGCCTCTCTAACGCTGTTAACTCTGATTGGAACGCATCAATCAGATGAGGTCCCACCATCTTCATTTTCCCTTTGGGTTATTCATGACAACACTCCCATGCCCATATCCTCCTCCTCCTCCCTCACCATCTCTATCTCTCCTCTTTCCTCTTCTTCTTCTTCTTCCCTCCCAAGACCCAAAGGCAATCGCAAAAAGTACCGACACTCCACACAGCCCCCTCTTACCTTCTCTCTCACTTCTCCTCCTTTTGTCCCTCCAAGTCAATACAGCAAGAAACCCACCCTCATATTAAGGTAATAAAACAGAAAACAAACAAATCCCTTCTCTTTATTCACTAATTCACCCATCCTCGTCAAACCCTAATCTCTCTCTCTGTATATATTATTCGATTTTTTTTTCTCTATTTCCTTTAGGCTTATCTCCTACAAAAACCCTTGATCCACGTTTGTTCCTTCTCAGTCCCGAAACAAGAAAAATAAGAAAAAAAGAAACAGAAGGGGAAGCAACAAGCAAGAACCCCCCCCCCCCCCCCCCCCCAATCTCCATTTCTTCTTGATGCTTCTTCTCTGAAATACCCAAAAGAGGAATCCCCCCCATTTGTCTTTTTTGATCCATTTCGTCTCTGATCATGTTTTCATCCCCATTTGTTTTGTCGTTCGCTCTCTTACTCTCCCTACCTCTGCTCTTCCTCCTAGCCCCTCGGATCCTCCCTCCGCGGCACCTCCCGATCTCTCTCCCCGACGAACTTGACGATCTCGCGCTCTTCCGTCGAGCCTCTCTCGCGGCCTCCGCCTCACATTCGTCCTCATCGACATCCACTTTTTCCCGTCTGGGTACCACGAATCCTCCGCCCAAGATCGCTTTCTTGTTCCTCACCAACTCCGACCTCTTCTTCGCCCCTCTCTGGGAGAAGTTCTTCGATGGCAATCAGCATCTGTTCAACATTTACATCCACGCGGATCCATCTGTCAAATTGAATCCTCCCGGCGGCGTTTTCCAGGGCCGGTTCATCGCTGGAAAGAAGACCCAACGTGCCTCCCCCACCCTAATCTCCGCCGCCCGGAGACTTCTCGCCACAGCCCTTCTCGACGATCCCACCAATTCCTTCTTCGCTCTCGTCTCCCAGCACTGCATCCCACTTCAGTCCTTCCGATTAGTTTACCATTCCCTCTTCGCTTCCGCTCCCGTCAACTCGCCCTACGCCGACCCAGACGCCCCTTCGACTCGGTACGGGCAAGTTAGGTACCGAAGCTTCATCGAGATACTGTCAAAAGAACCCGGTCTATGGGAGAGATACACGGCAAGGGGGAAAGACGTGATGATGCCGGAGATACCCTTTGAGCAATTCCGAGTTGGGTCGCAGTTCTTCGTGCTCACGAGGCGGCACGCATTGTTAGTGATCAGGGATCGCAAGCTGTGGCGGAAGTTCAGACTACCATGTCTGAAGACCGAGTCGTGTTATCCAGAGGAGCATTACTTCCCAACTCTTCTCTCAATGGAGGATCCAAAGGGTTGCAGTCACTTCACGCTCACTCGAGTAAACTGGACAGGAAGCACCGGCGGACACCCACACACCTATCGACCGGCCGAAGTGTCACCTGAGCTTATCTACAAGCTCCGAGTTTCGAACTCGACTTACTCGTATTTGTTTGCTAGGAAATTTTCCCCGGATTGTCTGAATCCATTGTTAGAGATTGCCGACACCGTCATTTTCCGCGACTAATGTAAGCGCTGGTAATCTCTCTCTCTCTCTCTCTCTCTCTCTCTGCGCATCCGAGTATGTGGCTGGGTTGACTAGGTCGACTTGACTCGGGAACAGGCCGAGTTGACCCATTGGAAAACAATTTGTTTAATATTTCCGTCAAATCTGGAAATTTGGAGATGACGGAGTAAATTCGGTTGCCGCTGACGATTCAGTTATTGGAATTGAACTCGTTTTTCTATCTGAATTGGCTCAGTTAGTTAAACTCATTATTCGTGACAATGCGTGGTGGGTTTTCCATAGCGAGTTTTCTGTTAGTGTGTATTGAGCTTTACTCGTTATTCGTTATGCGTCGGTGGGTTTTCCATAGCGAGTTTGAATCGCTATCAACTCGGCAATGCGTGGTCTCTTAATTTGATTAATTGATTTTCTTTTCCATTGATGTTGTGTATAATCCGAGTAGCGACCTGACTCGTCCGGGTTCTGTTTATGTTGATGTAGGTGGGACGACAGGTGGAAGAGGCGTCAAACAAAAATGAGCCCAACTACAAGTATGAGAAAGAAAGTAAAAAAGTTGCTCCTTATTTTGTTTCTGCTTTTTGTTTTTTGTGTTAAATCTGAAAAGGGGTTTAATGCGGTGGTGGGTGGTGATGTTTGTACATATGGATCGGTCGTGGGTCGTCGATGATAAGATAAATCATCGACCGTATATATACCATAACCATAAGCAAAAGAAAGATGCTAAATGAACGATGGATGTGCCCGGAGCGGGAAAGAAAGCAAGCAGCGCAAAGGAGCTAAGGTGGCCCAACTGCTTTCCCGCTCTCGTTTGGCTTTGGTTCCCTCCAATTTGCTTTTCTGCTTTTGTTTTTTGTTTTTCGTTTTTCTTTATATAATGTAATGGCGTTGTGTAGATACAAAAAAGGAAAACGTGCACCGCCAATGGGAAAATGAAAGCAATTTTAGATCTCAATCTCCCCGGTCTCTCAGTCTATTCTTTTCTTTATTCGCCTTTGAGGCTTTGACCATGAAATTTATAGTAACTTTTATTTTTTTTATTTTTTTTTTTTATTTTGGGTTCGTGTGGATCTTGTTTGGTATGGTGGTTGGTGTAAATGGGCTTTCTTTATTTTCTTGCTGGGCTGAGTTCAGTAGTTGGGGCCCATGGTGAAGTGGGTCGAAGCAATACCCTCCAACCCCAAGTTTTACTTTTAGTGGAGCGTCTGGTATTTTGTATATGATTTAGGTGCCTTCTTATTTTTCATATTTAGATGGGTGTGGGATCCACATAACTCGCCCGTATCCAATGGGGGTGAACAGGGCTACAGATATGGAATCCTTGGTCTAGGATGGTTGTGGGACCCTTACAACTTGCCACGTCCACGTATCTCTCATTTAAGAGGATTAGGAATCTACTGTACTGAAGGAATGGTTTCTAGTCTACCATCAACCCACCAATTAGATCTGAATCTGGAAATGAAAATATAAAAAAACATGGAGTTGTTTATCCAATTCCAGTCAGTTCTGATTGTCGTAACCAAATCCAAATGCTAGCACTATTTTTCAATGAAGGTGAGCTACCATTAAGTGGGTCTCACCTAAATGGATGGTTGTCATATTGGATTAAATTATGCATATTGCTCTGCATTCAGACTTTTTTTGTGTTTAATTTTATCAAGGGCACCGCACGTGCATCGGCGAAACTGCACTAACAAGGTCAGTGGACCTCACGTGCACCCTCTTATTTATATATATATATATATATATATATATATTAATCTATATTTTATAATCATAATTCAAAGTACCAATACTTTGGAAGTTTGGATGTGTAAATATTGCGGATAATTTCACAATTAGATGCACTTTGAATCGGTTATTATCTCTTGACTCGGGCGGCAAGTTTCTGAACAAGGTTAAAAGTATTGATACGTATCAGCCCGAATCGGTTGATATCTATTGTTTCGGAACCCTTCGGATATGCTCTTATAGTGGGTGTATTAGGGGTTTGACTGGTTTAAGGGGTGGAGTCCTAAATTGGCCCTCCTGAATTGATTGCGGAAAAAAATAAGAAAAAAGCAACAAAAAGTAGTATTTATTTACCCAATATGCCTGTACCAGTGTATTAAGTGTATTGATATTTTGAACATTTTCTAAATGTCGATACAGGCCAATATGCCTTCCTGTGTCAGTGTTTTTTCTTATGTTTTATTTATTTTTTTTGAAATCGGTTCAGAGGGGTCGGTTTAACGTCTGACTACTTTTTGAACTAATGGCTGACTCGATACAATCCTTGTAGGGGCCAAGGTTCAAAATATCGATACGGCCGATACGTCGGTTAGACCCCCGATACACTCATCATAGGGGCGTATCGGAGGGGTCCCAGAACGATATGTATCGACCGATACGTATCGATACTTTGAACCTTGGTAGGGGCGCATTGGGAAGCCATTGGCATGATACATATTAGTCGATACGGGCTGATACGTATCGACACTTTGAACTTTATTGGGCGGTTGAACTATTGACTTGTTCAACGGTTTTTTGGCTATTTTATTAACTATTATTAATTATTAATTTTTTTTTCATAATGAGATGCCCGTTTGAATTGGATGGTTGAATTGTTGACATGGAAACTGATAGACGGAATGGTTTTAGTTCCAAGTTGTATTTTAAAACATTGATACTAGTAAAAACAATATAATTTTACTGATGTAACAGTTGTAACAACCATGTTATCTGTCACCCTCTTAGCGTCTGTTTGGCATCAATGTTGTTACTCCAAAAAACGGTGACACATCAGCACCATGGAAAAAATGGTGCACTAGGAAACGTTAATATGTTTGGAACCGTTTTTTCATAAAAAAATGGTGCTTCAAGCCATTCCTTGGAAATCGAAAAATGTGATTTGGAGAAACGCTGAATTTGACATTTTTTTTAGATTGAAGCTCATTGTTGTTAATGAGAACATGATGTGGCAGCGACGTGGATTTCTTATAATGGGTACCAGTGCTGAAAACAGATATAAAGCATTGGTACCAAACAGAAAATGTCCTACCTGACAGCAACATTTTCAAACAAAAAAAAGACAATTTTCTCAGAAAACGATGTATCCAACCCACACATTAGCAGCACCGTTTTCTCGCTTTCCAACATTGGCCCCTAGCCTTTAAACAAATTGGATGTTAGTCGGTCATCCGCTTCAGCCTCTCTACATAAGCAGCTAAACCGGCGTTCAATTACCCTCCCAACCCAAATGGGCAATTAGGTGAAATTCATATAGTGATATAGGCTAAAATATGCATGGGGCCTTGTGACTTTGATTCAATTCAGAGTTTAGACCTGTTTCGACCAGGTATGGGTTGGACCCTTTCCAAATTAAAATCAATTTGAATGAATTGAACGGACTAATAAAGACATTAAATTCGATCAGATAAGATTTAATGGTCCGAAATATTCATTGGATTGGATTGGACCCAATCTAAATTAAAACTAATTTGAACAGTTTGAACAATTCATACATTGAATTGGACCAATATACAATGGTCCGATGAATGTATTCATCGGATTGGATTGGACCTGATCTATCTATAATGGATTTATATCGGATTAGATTGGATTGGACCTATATCGAATCTATTGACAATCTTACCGGTGTTAGTGTACAGAAACTGAATGGCAATCCTAAATGCTGATGGTTTAGCTATTGACCCATTCAAGGGTGGTCCTAAAATAAAATTAAGGGCATGTTCGGTATCGCTGAACACTGATCTCTTATTGGTCACTGTATGTGTTCAGCGGTTTTGTGACAGTTTGATAGCACTTATTCACTGATCATTGGACGATTTTACCCTTTTAAACATTAAAAGCCAAGGAACATTGGAATTTGATTATTTTAAATATAAATTAATGAATAATTAATTCAAAATAATTCCCAAAAGTAATATTAAGATTAATTTTGAATCAATGTTATTAATATTATTAATAATTAATAATACTATTATATAGTTATTAATAATATTATTAATTAGTAAATCATAATTATTAATAATGAAAAGCAATTACTAATAATATTACTTAATATTAATTATTTTAAATATAAATTAATAATAATCAATTATTCAGTAATCATAATTATTTAATTATAATTAGAATATTTAATTAATAAAAATAATTAAGTAATGAATTAATTAATAACAATATTATTATTAATTAATTAACAATGAATTAATAATTAATACTTAACATTGATTAATTAGTATTAATCATTAATGAGTGATGAATTATTAAGTAATACCTAATAATTAATTAATCATAATATTAACATTCATTAATAGTAATATGAATAATACTAATCATTGATCTTAATTAGTAATACTATTAATAATATTAATTATTAAGTAATTAATAATTAATCATAATTATTAAGAATTAATAATATTAGTAATCAATAATGATGATGATGATGATGATGATGATGATGATGATGATGATGATGATGATGATGATAATAATAATAATAATAATAATAATAATAATAATAATAATAATAATAATAATAATAATAATAATAATAATAATAATAATAATAATAACTACTTAATAATATTGTTATTAATTAATGAATGAATAATTATGTCTTAATAAATAATATTATTCATAAGGCATAATAACAATATTAATAGCAATTCATTAATGACTAATTAGTACTTAATATTATTAACAATTAATAATCAATAATAATATTATATAGTATTATATAGTTTTTAATAATATTAATAATCAGTAATGTGTAAGTTAACAATAATTGAAATTAATTAATAATAAAATTACTGAATATGAATAATTTTAATAAATAATTAATAATAGTAAATTAAAATAATAAGTATAATAATTAATTAATTAAGTAATAACAATGATGCAAATAATTACTTAACAATGAATTAATAACAAATTGAATATGGATTAATCATAATTAGTAATAAGTAATAATTATTAAATATTAATTAGTAATAACAATAATTAATAGTTATCAATAATAATTGTTAATTATTAATTAGTAATTAGTTATAGTTAGCAATAATAATAATTGTTAATTACGAATAATAGTAATAATAATGAATTAATAAGAATAATTAATATTAATTATTATTAATTATTATTATTAATTAATAGTAATTAAAATTACTAATAATTAGTAATAATTGCAATTAATTAATAGTAATTGTTAATAATATTAATTAATAATTATTATTATTTTTAATTACTATTAATTAATAATAAGAATTATTATTATTAATTATTATTGTTATCACTAATTATTACTATTTAATAATTGATTATGACTATTTCATTAATTATTATTAATAATAGTAATAATTAATAGTAATTATTAATATTAATAATTAGTAATAATATTGAAATAATAAGAAAATTTAATTATTAATTATTATTTGTTAATTAATTATTAACTAATATATTAATTAATAATTAATTGTATTAATTAGCAATAATTATTTATGAATAATTATGAATCATTATTCTAATTTTTAATATTATTTTTTATTGAATTACATAAAAAACAAAAAATTCTCAAATATAGGGTTAAAATGGATATTTGACAATTTTCAGAATTCAGAATTCAGAATTAAGAACAACATTCTCTACATTCAGAATTCAGAGTTCAGAATTTAGAGTTGCACTTTCAAATATCAAACTTCAGAGCAAACAAACAAGCCCTAAGATTAGGAGATTGACGTGATGTGTCTTCTCCATTTTCTTGCATGTAAATAAGAGGATAGAGTTGCGAAAAATGGCATAAACAACCATTTCTTTCAGAAAATGTGCTTTGCATTCCCAAACACGTGAGATGTGACAACAATTCCTTTTTCAGGTTTTTCCTATTTTTTTGCCTTGTTTTTTTACTTTGTTTTCCACCCTTAAGTTTTTTTTTTTTTTTTAATTTTTTAGGGTATGTTACAAAGACCCCTCCTGTACTATGGGGTTTGTGACAAAGACCCCTTGTACATTGTTTTGTGACAAAGACCCCCCTATACTATGACTGTGAGACAAAGACGCCTCTGCCCACTTCTGGCAACGCCAATTTGACGACATGCCTCTACTACACCAACCTTGGGGTCTTCTCCCTCACCTGGTGTCACAACGTCATCGGTCGAGATCTCAAGGTCGACCTCCACTTTGATGACCAATCTAGGTTCTATGCCGTCGTCGTCGTTGACGGTGTGATGACCCTTCTTGTCGATGATTCTCAAAGGAAAGCATACGATAGAACCAAAACACAGAAGCTCAAGAGAAGAAACTAGGTGTTGATTTCGAGAAGGGAACATGTTTTTGGAAACAAGGTTTATACAATGAGAGCTATATTTGGAGGCAAGACCAGGGACATCTTGATTGATTGCAACGTGAGTGGCGACGAACCTAGGCTTTGTTTTAGTGTCGATCAAAAAAGGGTATTGCAGATTAAGCAATTGAAGTGGAAGTTCAGGGGAAACGAGAGGATTGAAGTGGATGAGGTCCCAATTCAGGTGTCCTGCTACGTGTATAATTGGTTGAGAGAAATTTATTCAGTGGATTGGAGGAGGAAGAAGATGAACAATGTTTTTACCCTTATTTGGTATATTTTTAAAAAAGTTAACCTATTTTAGAAATTATATTAAAAGGATTAATTTTTATTGATATTAGGGTCCAAAAGTTTCCCTTATCAGCTATAACCCCTTATTTATACTCCAAATGAAGGGAACCCCAAG
This sequence comes from Nelumbo lutea, assembly GCF_056320005.1. NCBI lineage: Eukaryota > Viridiplantae > Streptophyta > Magnoliopsida > Proteales > Nelumbonaceae > Nelumbo > Nelumbo lutea. The sequence continues at coordinate 68,820,103 of NC_142685.1, read as the reverse complement.
ATATTTATGGTCTCTATTTAATTGGGACATTTTTAATTGTCTTCTTAACATCTTTGCACCCTTATTAGGAGTGTTCTTATTAAAATAAACGCCTGATTTTTTTTTTAAAATTAACAGACAATCCAAATAGTTTTGGAAATTGATCACTAAGATTGGCTAAATAAGCAATCTTATCCCTATTAGCTTGTCCAAACAAAAAAAAATCATCGTTCACAAAAAAAAAAGAGAAATATTAGGAGCATTCCTATTAATTTTGAAACCCATTGGCTTATCATTCATATTAACTTTAAGAATTAATCTAGTAAAGACCTCCACAGCTAAAACAAACAAATATAGGGAAATTGGATCACCTTGTTTAATTTCCTTTCAAACATCAAAATTTCCTTTTAGTGATTCTTTTATCTATACTACTATTAAAAGTGTGAATGAGGTTTAGATTCTGGATTTTTCTACTAAAATACCCTTATTTTTTTTTAACTGGGTTTCCCTATATTGTGAGGGCAGAAAACATAATTTGAATTACTACTTTTATTAAATTTAACATATATTCTTCATCATTAAGTCCTATATTTAAGGTGTTAACTTCCATTTCCTTTTATTAAATCTTATATTTGAGGCACATTAGATAAATGGACTTTATGGATTTTTCTTGACTAAAACACCTCTATTTATGAATTTAGTCCCTCTTTAACTGTGTGGGGAAAAATGTAACTTAAAGTACTATTACTTTCTATTTTGGTTTTTCACCAATATATTCTATAAATTAAATCTATGTCTAACACAAAAAATAATTAAATAAACCACCCATTTGTCTAAGTGGCAAGTAAATAGTTCAACCATATGCATTAAATGGGTTAATCAATATTCTCATAGTTAAATAATAAAAAATTAAAAATAAATACAAATATAAATATTACAAAAATTATATAAGTTGTGAAAATATTTATGCACATCACTAATATTATCTATTTATCATATTACACAACAATAAGCATGCTAAATACTTGTGTTTTTATTCAATGGAAATGAATAATCCAAAAAACAAAACAATTTTCCTATTCAAGTGGTGGGTCAATGGTTCAACCTTTTAGGTCAAATGGATCAACCCATGATATCATAAATAAATAATAAAAATTTTAATTAAGAAGATAGAGACATGAAAATTATTAAAAATATATAAATTTTATAAAAATAAACATGTGGGTGCATCTTTAATATTATAAATAAGTGTGACAAATAAGAGTTATTTTTATTAATGATAGAAATATAATTAAAAAGTAAACTAACATAAAATAAAAACTATTTTTGCATCTAATTGATGGTTAGTGGTCCCTAGGGAGGCAAATTAGGTGGGCTTAGCTTGAGCTCTAACTGACCCATCTTGTAATTTTAGAAAGTCTAGATCTGATTTTTGATTCTTGACTTGAGTCTAGGCCTAGGCTCAAAAGTTTAGAAATTTTTATTTTTTGGGTTAAGCCCAAGTTTATTCCTTAAGTAGCTAAAGTTAGGCCCGATTATATACATACAATTATAAATCCATATATAACACATATTTGCATACATGCATGTATATGAAATTATACACATACATTTAATATCAAATTTTGTCATTGAGCTAATTGACATAAACAAGTCCATGACTAACTCAAGTGCATTAAATTTCAATGTAGGTTGGGCCCAAGTTGGATAGATCAAGCTTGACATTGATCTAAAGCCTTAGGTCCGATGCATAAGGTTGGGCTTGGGTTAAATTTAAATTCAACCCAACCTACTTAACTTACACCATAATGGTCCAATTGTTTGGGTAAATGGGTTGACGAATGATGCCGTAATTAAATAATAACAATTTAAAAAAATAGAAATACAAAAAATTAAAAAGAATACATAAAATTTATAGAAAATTTTGACATATCTAAGATATTATAAACTTATCATATCAAACAAAAATAACTGTGATAAACACGAATTCCTTTTAAAATTAATTTTGTAAATAAAATAAAATAAATTTAAAGTTGCCCAAAAATGAGATTTTTTTTGTCAAGTCAAATATGCTAGCACATGATGTCATAATTATATAATTAAAAATCAAAAGATAGAAATAAATAATATATAGAAAACACAAAAGTTTGACAACAAAATTTGTGCACATTTCTAATAATATATGTTTATCATTTTAAACAAAAATAAATATGATAAATAAGAAATTAACAATGAAAATAAAATATAAAATCTAAATCCACCAACACACAATGCTTTGATTATTTATCCTTTTTAAATGATTCTAATAAGGATATTGAAATTATTAGGTTGCACTTGATTGAGGTGTAAATGTGAATCAACATAAAACTCAACCGTCGGTTCGCATTTACAACTACTTGTTTCTCGTGTAAAAGTGGACTAGTGTAAAACTCTACACCCAATCAAATTTTGCAGTTGTTTGTTTCCTGATGAGGGTAGATTTGGCCCTCCATTGGCATCATGACACATGGCATATCAGAACAGCTGGACTACATCCCAACATCACCTAGGCGACAACTTACCTTAGCCAAAATGGGGTCCTAGCTGGCGACCTGCCTCTATCGCTGACCTAGTGACCTACTTTTGCTGCTATCCTGACGACCTACCTCTACTACCGACTTGTTAACCTACTTCTGCCGCTGACCTAGAGACTTGCCATTGCCGTTGACCTAGCGGTCTACTTCTATTGCTGACTTGGCGACCTACCTCTGCCGCCGACCTGGTGACCTGCCTCTACCGCCAACCTGGTGACCTGGTGATCTGCCTCTATCGCCAACCTGGCAACCTACCTTTCTAGAAGATTGCCAATTGTCTCCGAACCTTTCGGGATCATGCCGTGTAACTGCAGGCCTTATCCTCATCCCGCCCGAATCGGAGGGAAATGATGCCTTATTAACTGGCATGTTATCCTCCTTCCAAAGCGAAACGGGCTTCAACGTCATGGGCTGAGGATTCCGGGAGTGTTTTGCGAGACCCACGACAGCCCAACTATATAAGGGCATCAGCCCTTGAGACCTAGGTAGATGCACAATTTTTAGTTCTCGTAGCTCTCTAGCTCTCTCACATTTAGCTATTTTAAAATCTCCGATTCGCTAACTTAAGCATTAGAGTGCCCACCCCGGGTAAAGCAACCCAGGCACTCCGACACTGTTTCCTTGCAGGTCACATCAGAGCCACCTCTCCAGCTCGTCACCATTTAGCTAGGCATCAGAGCCTCTTCTCCAGCTCATCACCACTCAATTAGGCATCAAAGCCACCTCTCCAACTCGTCACCACTCAGTTAGGCATCGAAGCCACCTCTCTAGCTCGTCACCATTCAGCTAGGCATTAGAGCCACCTCTCCAGCTTGTCACCATTCAGCTAGGCGTCCAAGCCACCTTCCAGGTAGGAACCATTCAGCTAAGCGTCCAAGCCACCTTCCAGGTAGGAACCATTCAGCTAGGCATCCAAGCCACCTTCCAGGTAGGGATTATTCAGACATGCATCTGAGTCACTAGTCAACTGGTAATTGCCAAAATGTGCATCATCAATTTTTACCATCTATGGGAAATGCAACAAAAGGCTATGTTCTCACCCGATTCTTTGTGCCTCAAGTAATAATATCTTCAAGCAACAACAACAACGCTTGATCGAAAGAACCCCTAGGGGGGCAAAAACAAAATGATTAGCCCGAGTTCTCGCAGTCTTGCCCGGATAGAATCTCCCTAATTGTGAGGCCACCCCCATATGTCGAGCTCTACATGCTCTCTGCAAGATTTGGTGGCTAACAAAATGTGAGGCCACCCCATAGGTCGAGCCCTCCGTGGTTCTTGTGGGAGTTGATAGCCAACAAACTGTGAGGTCGCGCCATAGATCGAGCCCTCCATGATTTACGTGGGAGTTGATCGCCTGCTGGTTGTAGAGTCGCCCTCGCAAGTCAGTCCTGCCGAGGTGACAAGGTGCCTATAGGCCGAGGTGTTGAGAGCAAAACTAGACTGTCAAAATTCCGCCGACCTGGCGACCTACTTCCACCGACCTAGCGATCTGCCTCTTCTGCCGGGATGGCAACCTACCACCATCGACCTGGTGACACACATAATCAGCCCGAACGAGCCTTGTGGGTTGTCGTAGGAGTAGACGACTAGCATCTTAGAGGACTGACACAGTGCAACCGTGACACTGACCTACAATTTAAATTCCAACATCGATGCACAAATCGCAAGGGGGAAGCCAAACCGCTTTCAACATCAAGGACCCCTAAGCTGACCTCGAAATATGTTGGAAACAGGCCAAAGAACCTACGACGAAGCACGAATCTACTCCCTTCGCTGAGTTGATCTCAGCTCGGGAGTGGGGGGCAATTGATGAGGGCAGATTTGGCCCTCCACTAACATCATGACACATGGAATATCAGAATAGCTAGACTGCATCCCAACATCACCTAGGCGACAACTTGCCTTAGGCAAAATGGGGTCCCAGCTGGCGACCTGCCTCTGTCGCTGACCTAGTGACCTACTTCTGCTGCCGATCTGACAACTTGCCTCTACTGCCGACCTGACGACCTTCTTTTGCTGCCAACCTAGAGACCTGCCTCTGCCGTCGACCTGGCAATCTATTTCTATCGCCGACTTCGCGACCTACCTTTGCCACCGACCTGGCGACTTGCCTCTATCGCCAACCTGGCGACCTGGCGATCTGCCTCTATCGCCAACCTTGTGACCTACCTTTCTAGAAGCTTGCTAGTTGTCTCTGAACCTTTCAGGATTATGCCACGTAACCGTAGGCCTTATCCTCATCCCGCCCGAATCAGAGGGAAACGGTAAGCCTTATTAACTGGCATGTTATCCTCCTTCCAAAGCGGGACAGACCTCTATGTCATGGGCCAAGGATTCCGGGAGTGTTTTGTGAGACCCACGGCAGCCCAACTATATAAGGGCATCAGCCCCTGAGACCTAGGTAGATGCACAATTTTTAGTTCTCGCAACTCTCTAGCTCTCTCATATTTAGCTATTTTAAAATCTCTGATTCGCTAACTTAAGCATTGGAGTGCCCACCCCGGGTAAAGCAACTTGGGCACTCTGACACTGTTTCCTTGCAGGTCGCATCAGAGCCACCTCTCCAACTCATCACCATTTAGCTAGGCATCAGGGCCACCTCTCCAACTCGTCACCACTCAGTTAAGCATCAAAGCCACCTTTCCATCTCATCACCACTCAGTTAGGCATCAAAACCACCTCTCCAGCTCGTCACCATTCAGCTAGGCATTAGAGCCACCTCTCCAGCTTGTCACCATTCAGCTAGGCGTCCAAGCCACCTTCCAGGTAGGAACCATTCAGCTAGGCGTCCAAGCCACCTTCCAGGTAGGGATTATTCAGACAGGCATCTGAGTCACTAGCCAGCTGAGAACTGCCAAAATGTGCATCATCATTTCCCATGTAAAAGTTACTTCGAAAATCAATGTAATCCTATTTTTTGGCTAACTTTTGCATCGTTAAACGATGTAAATGATATATCGATAAAATCGATGTACTTTTACATCTATTCTCACTTAAAAAATTCTCAATGGTCCAAATAGTTTTAACCGATGAACTTTTTCATGATGGATTTTTCCATCGACTAACTTTTACATTGTGGATTTTTCCACCACATTCAAATGCAGCTTTAATGTCATCTAAAATTGTCACATACAATGCACATGCATATTTACTAGTCAATACTAAAAATTTGACCAAAAAAATATTGGTTCAAATTAATCATTTGACACCATTCTTTAGAAAGTTCAAAAAATTTTCAAAACCAACATCGAATAATCCCACTAAGAGAGTCATAAGATTTAGATATATCCAATTTGATTGTCATGAGTCCTCTCAACGTTCTTTTTTTTTTTCTACGTAAATAATATATACCTACCATAAAAATTAAATAATACATTAAGTGTCATTTTAGTTGCTTCCCATCATAAATTTGTTTCTTCTTTTGGTAAAATAGTAAATAGCATATTGAATGCTTTGTTTTCTCTTTTTAACATTTCTTTTATTCAAAGGATTTTGGTCAAATCCCAGGCCTTAGGAAAGCCGGATTTGACATCAAAGTCAGATGACAGTTTCAAAGGATTTGACCGCCTGCATCAACGGCCGGTTGGAAACACGAGTTGAGATCTGCTACTCACACAGGACGTCTCACTTCGACTTCATAGGCACATCTCACCATGCATTAGAAACATCTCCCGTGAATAATAACGTATAAGTACGGGAGATACTCCCAATTCATGGTGGGATGTGGAGGTCATAATGAGGTGCCCTATGTGAGGAGTAGATCTGGTCTCTGAAAACACTGGGCAAAACACTTTTGCTACACTAAAAACTATGGTTTTCAAAACCGGACCGGACCAGAAAAACTGGGAACCGGTCGGGTGACTGGTTCTGTTCTTCCCCAAAACTGGGATTTCTCAAAAAATCATTGATTTTAGTCAGCAAACTGTTGACCCGGGCAGTTAACCATTCAAACTGTTTGAATGGTTTTGATTGCTTTTTATTTTTTAAAAATTTTAAATTTTTTATTTCTTATATTAGAACAGACTGACGGTTCGAACCATTCGACCTGGTAACCGGACCCCTGACCATTCAATCTTTGAGTTGGTTTTAGAAACCATGCTATTAACAATGAAGACAACGCCTCTGCTGCAATGTCATTGCCTCACCTTGAACTAGACGAAGTAACGTCCTAGTAGGGCTAAAACAAAACATCTAAGGTCATATTCTCGATTTTAATCCTACACCAAAACCATGTCATAACAAAGCTGAATTCCATAGGCCCTCTTTTTGAGTTCGGATCCTCTAATCACAACATATTGCTGGCCACACCCATCCAATTGCACGTTGAGAATATTAGTGACCACAACACAACTGATGTTCCATGCAACTGGGTGAATGTGGCCAGCAATGTGTTGTAGTCAACTCCCATTTTTTTTTCCTCTAAACAAGAAGCAACATGAAAGCCTTTCATGAGCATTTCTCATTCATGCATGTTACTTAATTAATTAACTTATGGTTAAGCAATAGAAAATGATTGAGCAATCTACAATAGATTGATTAAATAAAAAAAATCAAATAATTAATAAAATGATTAAATAATAAATAGTTAATAAATGGATATATAATTTTTTAAAACATTAAAAACTGATTACTAAAATGACTACATAATTAAACTAATTAACTAAAAATAGTTAACTTATCTTAATAATAGGAATGGTAATAAATAAATCATTAAAAGTTGATTATATAGTTAAAATGGTTAATAATTAATTCAATAATTAAATAATTAATAAAATGGTTAAACATAAAAAAGACAAATCTACACTAAGATGGTAGAGAGAGGAGTTTCATACATTGAATTGGGGCTAAAAGTGTAACGGATGTTAAAATTGATCTAAATCTAGTATCATCAAGGTTAAAAGGGTTTTGGTTAAATCAGATTTCAATGAGGATGCAATTAATCTCTTTCGTTGAGGTTTTGGTCCTAGGGTAGTTGCAAGGTTCAGGCCGATACTTTTTTTAGATTCTATCAGTAGGGTGTATCGGCCTGTATTGATACTTTTTTTTTAGATTTTGTTTATCTTTTTGAAATTAATTCAGAGGGACCAGTTTAAGGCTCGAATATCTTCTGAACCAATGTCTGACCCGATACAATCTTTGAAGGAGCATATCGGAAAGCCATTGGCAAGATACATGTTGGCCAATATAAACCCATACGTGTCGATACATTTGACAGTAAGAAATGATAAAAGTACTATTTATGTAAATTATTATGACAGTAAGAAATGATGAAAGAAGTATTATTTATGTAAATCATTATGGCAGTAAGAAATGATGAGAGAAGTATTATTTCTGTAAATTATGTTGGTCGTTGGAAGAGAACCACCACATAAATTAACAATAATAGTAACTGATATAATAAAGTTACAATTAATTAGAGCTATTCAAGGCTTGGATAGCCTCACCAGTTGTCTATACGCTTGGCTGCATGGTCGGGCTCAAGCATAAATTTGAGGCCCATGGGCTAACGCTTTGTAAATAATCTTTGTCTCACGTCCGAGCTCGGCTTGATGATATTATATATAATAAATTTTGTTTGGGTCTCAAATTTAATTTTACTTTCAATTCCGATCAGTTTTAAGGATATTATTAAAAATAGGCCCAATGATGCCAAACTCTATTTCGGGTTTGGATTTTTTTGTTGATAAGTGGTAAAACCCGGTTTATGAATAAGTCTATCTTAATATATGATAAGGTGTATTATTAAAAGTATTTGTAGTAAATTTAAGAATTAGTATTTACACTAACATTTATATTTAGGGTCCATTTGATTCATAATTAGAATCAAAATCTTTCGGAATTAGAATCGGAATGATCTATTCCCATAGTCTGTTCAGTTCATAGATGAATGAGAATGAAAATTAGAATCAATTGGAATGGAATTTCATTCCCAAGGGAGGGGCAGGGAATGACCATTCACTCAAATGGGGGATTTTCATTCCAACAGGAATGGGAATGGGATTACAATTCGGCCCAACCAAACAATTGGAATCAGAATAGCCCATTCCAATTCTGATTCCAGACCCTATTCCCGTGAACCAAACAGGCCTTAATAAAAGTAATTATTAATAATTATTGTCAATTAAATTACTTAATGGTTGTTTATGTAAATTAATAAGAAATTCAATAAGATTATTACTATCATACGGTTTATTCATGCCTACTACTTTATGTTAAAGAAAACCATAAAAAATCATGAAGACTCTTTTTGAAGTAACGGCCTATTTGTCATGTCTTTCTGTGCGATCTTTCGGCTGTTTATAAGTTAGGAAGACTAATTTTTGGTCTATTTCTGTTTAGTGCACGGAAGATCTAACCGTCAAAAGATGGAACATTGAAAAGACACGAGAAGCCCATTTTGGGTTGATTTCAGAAAATTTCAAATGAAGCTTCTCGTGTCTTTCATGTTTTAATCTCGTGTGGAAAGATGCGCATCTATCAAATGGTCTTTGAACTTCTCAAATCTTATATCAAAAGCTCAATATATTTTTTTAAGTGTCATATCTACAAAAAACCCTAAATTAATATTGATCTAATGTCTTTTTTACTTATAAAGCCCATTTATAAAATGAAAAATGTAATACAGCCTTATCCTTAGTGAGTTAGTGTCACCAAAAGTCGTCAGATTTGTTAATCAAACAAAATTGAAATGGGTCCTCCTTATGCCTGACGCGGTGACGCAACATAAAAGATCAACTTGGTCTCTACGAAATGTCACAATGATTAAAGTCTTTTGTGGACGATTTTACCGGACAGACCTGACCTTTTCTTAGGGAGGATAAGGTGGTGCCCCACTAATTCCAGAGACAATGGACCATCACTATATTAAGTTCACAGTCTCCTACCACCCAACTCTTCAATTATATAATTTGGTGGGGACAACATTTGGGCTTTGGCCCATAACTAGGGCTGCCTATTGATTGGGTCAATATTATAATGGATAATGATTGAATATGGGCCTCTCAAATTTAATGAATTTATGATCGACCCATCCATCATAAAGAGTCAAGAGTTGAGGGCAATAACATAATTTCTAGTGTCCAAGGCCGATAGATCCAATCTATTGAGAGAAAAAAGATGTCAGAGGTCTTGGGAATTACTCCAAGGGTATATATTCTCATAGTCAAGTTAGTGGAGAGTTGTAAGGGGTCAGACCAAGCAATAGAGGAAATTTAGAGCTTAAGTTTGTGTTCATTTACCTTAATGTGTGAGTCCCTTTTATAATTGGAGTTGCCTTAGAAGAGGGGCAGTTAGGAGTAGGTGGCAGCGGTTGGTAGTGGTTGATAATGGATGGCCAAGATGCATCCGAACGACATCACATGTCAAGATCCACGGGTTCGCCAGGTATCCCTTCATCACTTGCCCCCCCACCCCCACTCTTGAAGCCGTAGCGGCCAAGGTCAATTGGCAGGTTGCGTTGAGGCCTCAACATCAGCTGAAGGGAGTATGGAAGATTTGCGTGGAGGCTTCATCCTCGGCTGCGGGGCTCTTTATAGCCGTTGTGTGGCGACTTCTCCTCTGTCCACCCTTTGTGTTAGTAAATGATCATTCCAGGCTGAGAGTGTGTGACTATGGCCTATACAGGTGTAGGCTACCCGCGTGTATTAGTCGTGTCCCATACAAGCACTGATGTCATCCATCGTAGGTCCATACACAGTACGGACACTGAGGTCGACTAGTTGAAGCCATGCACGAGATGGCATGGGGGGGGGGGGTTGGTTCGACACGTCCTTGATTCAGAGTTGATGGGCGAACCAACCCCATCCCTTGGCATCGTTTCATCTCTTGAGGTCAGTGCAACGTGGAGCCCATCAGTTCGGGCTGTTAGGTTTGTCGATCCATAGCCATTAGATCAATTGAATTTGGTACTTTTCCTTTAAATAGGGAAGTTGGTTGAGCGAGACTTTACCATTTGCTTAGAACCCTTAGTCTTGGAGCTACTGAGGACACCTCAGCTTTCCACAACTAGTTCCTTAGACTTCGTTTTGCAAATAATTCTTAGGTAAATAACCTTTGTCCTTGACATGTCGGCCTCGGATTCTGATCTTGAAGATTACAAATTTCGTGACTAGAGTGCTCCCAACAGTACTCCCAATAACGATGAAAGCGACAGTAGTGACCCCGAAAACTTTTCTTGGACATCCAACCATCCAAGTGTTGAGGGAGAGGGTCATGTCTCATGGGGCTAAGCACGACCAGTAGGGTGCGGGCTCTACCAATGAGAGTACTAGCTCCATGTGGTTGAGGGCCGACACAACTAGAAATGTTCTTGCACTTCCTGAAGTGGTAGACATGGAAGAGACGACGGAACCCATGACCAAGGAGTGGGTTGAGGCTAAGTGCTGAGGCGTGACGCTGGGGCATTATCCTTACTCTAACCAAGATGGCATTCTCGACAAAGAGCAAGTTAAGGCTTTGGCCAAGTAGTACTACATTTTGGGGGATTATAGGATTAGAGTCCCTTGCATTGGTGACCGATTGTGGCTTGCTCCTAAAGGGGAGGTGCGCGTCCACGAGCATTACCTTCACTTTGGGTTGCGTTTTCACCTGCACCATCTAATCCCCAAGATTTTGAACCACTACAATCTCTCCCTTAGCCAACTGCTCTCAATTCCATTAAGACGGTAGTGGTTGTGTTGGTGACGGCCCATATAGGAGGTGCTTCTGTGACTCTAAATATATTTCGGAATTTGTTCACAATGGGGAAGCATCCCGACAAGGAAGGCTTGTGGTATTTCTAAGGCTGATGGGGAAAGGTGGTGGACAACCCATCGTCTGTCCATAATTGAAAGAAGAAATTCTTTTTTGTTAGTTTCCCCCAAGGGTGGTCCTTTTAGTCTAGTTGGGGGAGCCCATATACACTGACTGAGAGGATCACGCCACGTAGCAGCGATGAGGAGAAGGTCGTGATGAATCAGATTCGCTTGGGCAGGATGATTCATGTTGGACCCTTGGTGAAGGAGGAGGAGGCCTTGGTGATGGCCGACCTTAGTCCTACCCCCCTTGGTATGGGCACTCTCGTTGTTTTCCATTTACGACATTACTTGAATTTCATTTCCATTTTTCTAACTTATTTGTTTCCTCTTGTTGGTAAAAATGAACAGTAGCAGAAAGGCGAAGTTGCTGGGGGCTGTGGCGTCTAAGAGAGCCATCGAGGAGGGAATTACTGGGAACATGCCTTGGTGTCCGCAAGAGGAGGTGGCTGCCAAACAATGGGTCGAGGTCGAGGCGGCCAATAAGAAGATGATAGCATAGAAGCACCCTACAGAAGTGGCCCAAGACCCTCAGGCAAAGAAACTTCAGCTACGCAAGCAACACTGGGCCTAGGGGAACTCAAGTGGATCACACCAAGGGGTGCCTTCATCGTTCAGCCCCTAGTAGAATAAGTCGTTCATCAACCATCACA